>NW_021298896.1:0-3973 GCF_002162155.2 Triticum dicoccoides
TTGTCTATATAAACCGGAGGGTTTTAGTCCGTAGGACAACTTCATCATACAACAATCATACCATAGGCTAGCTTCTAGGGTTTAGCCTCCTCGATCTCGTGGTAGATCTACTCTTGTACTACCCATATCATCAATATTAATCAAGCAGGACATAGGGTTTTACCTCCATCAAGAGGGCCCGAACCTGGGTAAAACATCGTGTTCCTTGCCTCCTGTTACCATCCGGCCTAGAGCACAGTTCGGGACCCCCTACCCGAGATCCGCCGGTTTTGACACCGACAGCGCCCTTTCGCTTCCTCATTAGCTCCGGTAAGTTCTCTGCTTTTTCCACCATAGATCTGTTGTAGGGTTTCGATATTCCTCGCAGTTCTTCCCAAGTTCATCAGTGCTATTCTTCCATGTTCTTCCTTTAATAAATGGACACTTCATGCTTGATACATCTCTTACCGTAGCTTACCTACCATGATCATCACGAATCTTTATGCGCAAACAACTGATCTGTCTATCAAAAATTGCTTCAGTTCTGCACCCCTTCAAGATCCAATTATTTTTGCTTTTCTATCTTATCTCTAGATCCGAAAGTTTTATACATCACTGTGAGATCTGTTTCTCCTCACACCAATATAAGCGATTTGACATTGGATAAATAGTCTATGCCATTATCCCTCTGATAAACCGGAAGAGCATGTTACCTTCATAATTACGCTCCGGTTTAACAGTGTCTGATCAATCCTACGCTAGCATTACCTTCTTTCTCATCATACTAGTCTCCGGGTTGTACCCTTTATTATATTAGTATGTTTCTTACTCCCTTGTCTCTTGTGTATGATCATGCATAATTTATAAACCGGCCTTTCATTTTCAGTTTGTTTGCTTTGCAATGGACAAATAGTTCACTACCTGCAACTGGGCTCGTTCCCGGGTTACTGAGACCCAACTGGATGAGATGGTTAGCATCGGCTCTCTGCCTAAGAAAACGGAGATCAAATGGCGAGCCCCAGGAACTGAGAATCCTCCATCCCCAAGACAAGGCGAAGTGGTAATCTTTGTTGACCATATAAGCCGTGGTTTCAAACCGCTAGGGTCAAAATTTTATCGAGATGTGCTTGCTAGCTTCCAACTGCATCCACAAGATATTGGTCCCAATTCAGTCTCCAACTTATGCAATTTCCAAGTCTTCTGTGAAGCCTATTTACAGGAAGAACCAACTGCAGAATTGTTCCGGGATTTCTTTCACTTAAACCGGTGCGCAGAGTTTGTGAATGGCCCGAATATAGATCTTGGTGGTGTTTCGATTCAAAAGCGGAAAGAAGTGGAATTTCCTCATGCCAAACACCATAGCCATCCAAAGGAATGGAACCAAACATGGTTCTATTGCAGAGACACTTCGCCTGAAGATGAGAATCCCCTCCCCGGCTTCCGAGATCATAGATTATCCAATACTCACCCAATGCCACAATGCCTGAACTCCTCAGAAAGGGCAAAATATGCTCCTCAAATCGCCATGCTCCGGGCCTTTATGGCAAATGGTTTAACAGGTGTGGATTTTGTACGCTGTTGGATATCCTGGAGTATCTTGCCGCTAAGCCGGCGTCCCGGTTTAATGTGTGAATATACCGGTGAGGTTGACGATCCTCAATGCCACTGCAACATCCAATTATCTGAGGAAGAAGTTACTGAAGGTGTAAAGAAGATTCTGAATGAATCGGAACTGGTCTGTAGTCAAACCGGCCTGAGTCCCTTCTACACCAAGAACAAACCGCATGCTATAAGCATTAAACTTCCTCTTCATCTCTAATATCTTTGACTTATACAAGCTGTAACCCTTCTTCTTTATATGTATAGGGTGATGACCCCTTCTGGAAACGGAAATCCATAGAGAAAGCGGCAAAGCCAACTGGAGACAAAGTGGCCAAGCCAGCCCGCCCGAAGACCAAAGCCGTAAAACGGACATCAAAGCGGAAAACGGCTGACCGGATTAATATGGAGCTTGATGATGATACTGATGACCCAGAAGCTGAGGTAGAACTTGACTCACTTGGCTCTCTTTTTATGCATCTTGTTAACAATGATCTTCCTTAGGAGGAGGCCGAAGCTAGTCAGGCTGAGGACATAGAGGTAATTACCCTTTCCTCCAGTTCAGACTCTATGCCAACACAAAAACCTTGCCAAACAATCCAGAAAGTAAGCTTTTCTCATCCTCTTGCTCACTTGGATCCAAAATTTATTTTGAAGACTCAACAGCATGAGGCTCGCCGGACAACTCGGCACAGTGGCCAACAGGTCACCTCTACTGGTCTACCTGATACTCTGGTTCGGAAGCGTCGGTCTGAGGTCTCTCCTACTTCTGACCATTCTTACCCCAAGGCAGGTTATTTCAGACAGCCTCTTAATCTGCCCGATTCAAATTATCAGGTGACACCTCCTTCCTCTTCTGGTGAATCGACAGCAACTCAACTCCCCCCTTTGAAAACTGTGGCTGTGTGAGTTACGAAAAACTTTTCCTTTCAATGTGCCCTACATCTTTTGAACAGAATGTTAACCCTTTTTATTCTGTTTGCAGGGCCAAAGCCAGACCCAGCAAGAAAGCTCGGGTCACCAATCCGCCAGAAGACCCTGTTGCTGAAGAAGAAGAACCAAGAGTTGAACCGGAGCAAACAGGTGAACCGGAAGGCCTCCATCCTGAAACAACGTTTGAGGATCCGCCCCTTGACGGCCAACATACTGACGAACCCACAGATGTTGAGCCTACTGCCCCTGATGCTGAACCGGCAAAACCAAACCGGGCTAATCCAATGAAAAACACTGAAATTCCATCATCATCCGCCCAAAATCCTGAAGGCCAAGGCGATGATGTTATTATTACTGGAGCAGGCCACAGTTCTCCTGATCATCCCGTCATTTTGGCTCAGCATAGTGCCAAAGAAGAGCAAATTGCCAGGGATAAAGGTAAATGGAGCAGCGACTTATCAAACTATGCTCATCTTAACGCTGATGAGCTTCATTCCGGCTTCTTGAACCGTCTGCACTCAAACTGGGATTATGAAGCTGGTTTGGTGAATTTGATGAAAGAACGATGTGAGGTAAATTCTTCTCCCTTGCACATTGATTTATAGCTGAAATACTATTCCAAGTAGCCCCCAAGAGCCGTTTTATGATTGTCAATCATAAACCGGGTCTTTGTAACACTTTAAGCAGTCCATCATTAATCCTTGCCAAGGCGTGTCTTCAATCATAGATAAAACTCATGTTTGAAAAATGAGATAACATTCTGTAGCATAGCCCCCAAAGGACGGTTTAACTTGGCAAGTTAATCCGGTTTTTAATCCACACCGCCAGTTTAGAACAAACGTACATTAGCCCCCAAGTGTCAAGGATAATGCTTACATTGTTCTGGAGACTTGCATAGAAGGTAGTATTTGAGAGCAAATAAGCATTAGCCCCCAAGTATGAAGTGGATAACTTGCTATATGCTTTATACTTAGTGCATATATATGTTGTTTTGTTGAAGATACCTTCAATGTTGCAGGCTGAACTGAGAAGCAAAGATGCTAAAAACTCTGACTTGCAAGAAAATGTGAAGTCGCAACAAGCCGAAGCTGCAAAAGCCAAAGAGGATCTGACCCAGGCCCTGGCCGAAATGGAAAAATTGAAAGAATCCTTCAATCAAGATCGTGCTGCATGGGAGACCGAAAAAGCCGGTTTGACCAAAAGAGTCGTAGATGCCGAGGAAGCCCTGAAACCGGTGGCTGAAGAAGTAGCCGGTTTGAAGCGCCAAATCAACGCTATGACCTCTGCTATCTTTGGTAAGTATCTGCTTATGTATGTTGCACCAGTCAATGAATCTTAAAACTGACCACGATGTGGAAAAAATCTTTGGCAGGAACTCGGATCACTCATCTTGGTGCAGATATGCGGATGAAGCTCAAAGCGGCATACACATTGGTTGAGCAGCTACACTCTGGATCTCAGC
>NW_021298897.1:0-1029 GCF_002162155.2 Triticum dicoccoides
ACGGTGGCGTCTGGCTCCTGGACTCCAGCATCTGGTTGCGACAACCAGAAAGGAAGGAAAAGGGGAAAAAAGGGGGGAGAAAGCAACCGTGAGTACTCATCCAAAGTACTCGCAAGCAAGGAACTACACTACATATGCATGGGTATATGTGTAAAGGGCCATATCAGTGGACTGAACTGCAGAATGCCAGAATAAGAGGGGGATAGCTAGTCTTATCGAAGACTACGCTTCTGGTCACCTTCGTCTTGCAACAGGCAGAAGAGGGTAGGTCGAAGTCCTCCAAGTAGCATCTCCAAGTAACATCTCATAGCATAATCCTACCCGGCGATCCCCTCCTCATATCCCTGAGGTAGAGCGACCACCGGTTGTATCTGGCACTTGGAAGGGTGTGTTTTATTAAGTATCCGGTTCTAGTTGTCATAAGGTCAAGGTACAACTCCAAGTCGTCATGTTACCGAAGATCACGGCTATTCGAATAGATTAACTTCCCTGCAGGGGTGCACCACATAACCCAACACGCTCGATCCCATTTGGCCGGACACACTTTCCTGGGTCATGCCCGGCCTCGGAAGATCAACACGTCGCAGCCCCACCTAGGCACAACAGAGAGGCCAGCACGCCGGTCTAAACCTAATCGCACAGGGGTCTGGGCCCATCGCCCATAGCACACCTGCACGTTGCGAGGGCGGCCGAAAGCAGACCTAGCCTAGTGGCGTTCCAGTCCAATTCGGCGCGCGCCGCTCCGTCGCTGACGTCTGAAGTGCTTCGGCTGATACCACGACGTCGGGATACCCATAACTACTCCCACGTAGATGGTTAGTGCGTATAGGCTCGTAGCCGACTCAGATCAAATACCAAGATCTCGTTAAGCGTGTTAAGTATCCGCGAACGCCGAACAGGGCCAGGCCCACCTGTCTCCTAGGTGGTCTCAACCTGCCCTGTCGCTCCGCCACAAAGTAACAGTCGAGGGCCGTCGGGAACCCAGGCCCACCTCTACCGGGATGGAGCCACCTGTCCTTTCAGCCCCCT
>NW_021298898.1:0-1040 GCF_002162155.2 Triticum dicoccoides
GGTGAGTAATAGACCATGAAACGGGCCAGAATTGGCCACAACTGCAAGTGTTGATGACCAACACGTAAGCACACCTTGGGGTTCAACAACTATGAAAATCGCTTCGGGACCCCAAAACGTTGAGTAATAGTCCACGAAACGGGTCAGAATTGGACAAAACTGTGAGAGTTGAAGACCAACACATAAACGCATCTCGGGGTTCATCAATCGTGGAAATCGCTCTGGGTCCCCAAAACGGCGAGTAATAGTCCACGAAACGGACAAGAATCGGCCAAATATGTGTGTGTTGATGATCGACACGTAAACGCACCCCGAGGTTCGTCAATCGTGGAAATGACTCCAGGACCCCAAAAAGAGTAATAGTCCAAGAAACGGGCCAGAATCAGCCCGAACTATGATTGTTGATGACCGACACATAAGCGCACCTTGGAGTTCGACAACCATGGTAATCGCTTTTCGGCCCAAAAACGGTGAGTAAGAGTCCATGAAACGGGCCAGAATCAGCCAAAACTGCAAGTGTTGATGACCAACACGTAAGCACACCTTGGGGTTCAACAACTATGAAAATTGCTTCGGGACCCCAAAACGGTGAATAATAGTCCACAAAACGGGTCAGAATTGGACAAAACCGTGAGTGTTGACGACGGACACATAAACGCACCCCGGGGTTCATCAGTCGTGGAAAGCGCTTTGGGTCCCCAAAACGCTGAGTAATAGTGCTCGAAACCGCGAGTAATAGTCCATGAAACGAAAATCGCTTTGGGACCCCAAAACGGTGAGTAATAGTCCATGAAACGGGCAGGAAACGGCCGAAACCGCGAGTGTTGATGATCGACACGTAAGCGCACCTTGGAGTTCGATAACCATGGAAATCACTCCGGGACCCCGGAATGGTGAGTAATAGTGCATGAAGCGGGCCAGAATCGGCCAAAACTACGAGTGTTGATGATCAACACGTATACACACCTTGGGGTTCAACAACTATGGAAATCGCTTCGGTACCCGAAAACGATGAGTAATAGTCCATGAAACGGGTCAGA
>NW_021298899.1:0-1588 GCF_002162155.2 Triticum dicoccoides
CTCGGGCTCCGGAAACCCAAGGGAAAAAGGGCTAGGTGAGGCAAATGGTAAAACCAAGGTTGGTCCTTGCTGGTGGAGTTTTATTCAAAGCGAACTGTCAAGGGGGTCCCATAAATCACCCGACCGCGTAAGGAACGCAAAATCCGGGAACATAACACCGGTATGACAGAAACTAGGGTGGCAAGAGTGGAACAAAACACCAGGCATAAGGCCGAGTCTTCCACCCTTTACCTAGTATATAGATGCATTAATTAAAATAAGAGATATTGTGATATCCCAACATAATCCTGTCCACCATGGAGCAATCTTCAACTTCACCTGCAACTAGCAACGCTATAAGAGGGGCTGAGCAAAGCGGTAACATAGCCAAGCAACGGTTTGCTAGGAAGGGTGACAAAGGTTAGAGGTTCATGGCAATTTGGGAGGCTTGAAGAGAAATTGATAGGTAGCGCAGCAAAGCGATAGAACGAAGCAACTAGCATAGCAATGATAGTAGTGAGATCCAGGGTAGCGGTCATCTTGCCTGAAATCCTGCAAGGAAGAAGAACGAGTCCATGAACAAGACGGACGGGAGTAGTCGAACGAATCCTCACAATCGCAACATTACCGGAACTAAGAAGCAACACCGGAAAGAAACAAACAACATGGTAAACACACAAGCATAATCATGGCATGATGCATAACCAAGTATGATGCATGTCCGGTTTAATGAGGCATGGCATGGCAAAGTGCAACAAACAATACTACAAGTTAAGTGGAGCTCAATATGCAACTAGTTGCATATTGACAAGACACCACATCTATTATTTATTTCAATCTCGTTTAGGATCACAACAATATTAAATGTGGTTAAACATGGCAAGAGGTGAAACATAAGAAGACTACATATCTAGACAAGTTTAAATGAGGCAGAAACAACTAACAACAATGTAACGCCCCGGATTCGTTGCGCCAGGTGTCCGCCAGTTATTCGTCATTGTTGCCATGTCATTTGCTTGCGTGTTGCATTTTATCATGTCATAATGTGCATCTCATTTTGCATACGTGTTCGTCTCTTGCATCCGGTCCTTTTCCCCGTTGTCCGTTTTGCAATCCGGCACTCCTATGTCCTCCGGCGTGCCCTTCTTCTCTCCTGTTGTGAGCGGGTGTAAACTTTCTCGGAATGGCCCGAGGTTTGCCAAGCGGCCTTGGTATAGCACCGGTAGACCGCCTGTCAAGTTTCGTGCCATTTGGAGGTCGTTTGATACCCCAACGGTTAACCGGGTAACCGTAAAGGCCTCTTTCGTTGCAGCCCAACACCCCTTCCAAAGTGGTCCAAAACCCATCTAACTCCCCTCCATGCTCTTGGTCGTTCGATCACCATCGCGTGGCTGAAAACCGCTCCTCATTTGGACTATCCTAGCTCCCTCTACCTATAAATTGGCCCCCTCCCCCCGAAATCTCGGGCAAACCCTAGATCAAATCGCCCTCCGCCGCCACCGGACGCGTCCGTCCGCGCCGGACGAAACCCCGTCGCCGCTCCCAGCCTCTCCCATCGCACCACGTGGGCACCGCCACCGGCCCGCCAGGCCCGCGCGGGGCCCTCCCG
>NW_021298899.1:6731-7280 GCF_002162155.2 Triticum dicoccoides
TTTTTCCTGGAGCCTGAGTCTCTTTCAAGCATCAATTTCATTCATGTGGGGCCTCTTCAGTCTTTCGCTAATTATTTCAACCGGTGAATTCTCATCTCGTTCGTCATTCTTCATCTCTTTTCTTCTCCGGTGGACTCAATTCAAGTTATTCGTTGTCGATCGTATTCTTTTTCCTCGGCTCAAGTGTTCTCCTTGCTCGTTTGCCTCTCGCCATTCAATCATTCCAGAGTTCTAGACATCTCAGAAGATTCGTCTGTGTTCGAATTAATTCGAGGTTGTCACCTCATTCAAATATTTCAATTATTCCGGTGCTTCATCTATCTCTTCAACATCCCTTTCCAACGGTGTTATCTCTTCAGTGGGCCCTAACCCACAGGTCTTTTCCCAGGATCTTACCTGACTCTTCTAATTCCCCCGGGGTTATTTTCAATTCTTTTCAAGTCTGACGTAAGAATGAATTTCATCAGTCAGATGCCTTTCCAAGATCGATTTCAATCATTTCATCATCGGCTCAACCTCTTCACTTTTCATTCTCCCGGAGTATCTCAG
>NW_021298899.1:9424-21598 GCF_002162155.2 Triticum dicoccoides
GCCTCCGCGCCCTCCGCCCGCCGATCCGCCGCCCGGCGACCGCGGCCGCCGCCCCGGCGCCGCCGCGCCCTCCTGCGACCCCCGCCGTCTTCTCGTCAGCGCCACCGCGTCTCCCCGCCTCCGCCGGTCGCCCCCTCGCCGCGGGACCGCGTCGCTCCGCCGTGGGCGCCGCGCCTGCCGGCCGCAGGAGCCCGCGCCGCCTCGCGCGCCCGGAGTGCCTCGCCGCCGCCGCCCCGCGGCGTCCCCGAGCGCCGCCGCCCCGCGCCCTGTTCCTCCCCGCCGGCGCCGCCCTCCGTCGGCGTCCCCGCGCCAGCAGCCGCGCCCTTCGGCCCCGCGCCCGAGCGCCTCGGCACCCTTAGTCCCGAACTCCGGCCGCCTTCGTCGCCCCGTCTCCGGCGATCCTCGGGACCCGCGCCCCGGATCCAGATCCAGCCCTGAGGTTGACCCCCGAAACGCCCAAGTCCCAGATTTTTTGCATAATCATGCCATGTTCATCGCTTTGTATCTCTGCATCTGTAGCTCCGTTTCGTGCGTATAATATGTCAAATTGTTTGCCTCGACGAGTACTTCATTTCATTCCGTTGCTTCATTTTCATTTGAGCTCATCTTGATGCCCGAAAATCTGTTGGAAGAGTGCATGTTGATGTTAATCTGCTGAAACTGTTATAACATGCTCTTTTGTCATTTTTGCCATGTTTGATGTGTGCATCCTATGAGGTTGATGTCTAGATGTGTTTTGATCTATGATGTGCCATCTTTCAAGGGTGTCAACCATGTATTCTTGTGAGTTGTGTAGTGAGTGCATCAAGCTTGTTAAGGAGGGTACTTGCTGTTGCTGTTTTCCTGACAGATTCTGTTATATTTTGTTGCTATGTTAACATGCTGCTACTAATCATTCTATGCATAATCTGGAGATGTTGTATAAACATGTTTTGATCTACATGTTATGCCCTATCCATCCATGCCCCTGGTTGCATTTATAGCTTGATGTAGATTGTTCATATCTTACTCCAAAGTTGCTTGATAATATTGCTATCAGCCTGTTAACATTAAGTTCAATGTTTCCATGATTGTTTCCTAGTGATCCATGCATCCTATGAACTTCTTCTTGCCATGCTTAGCTTCATAAACATGTCTTCTTACTCTTGGTTGCCTTGCCATGCCATGTGTTGCTCTGTGGTGAGTGGTACAAGCTTGCCAACATGCCTACTTATTGTTGTTCCTGCCATGTATGAATCTGTAATATAACTTGCCATGTTTACATGGGTGCCATCATATTTTCTGATCCTTTCTGGCTCATGGTCAGTAAGGGACTTTTGATCTATGCTTTTAGTAGATTCATGCCATGCCTTTGTTTGCCATGATAAGTTCCTGTAACATGTTGTTTGATAGCTCTAAACATTGCAACCTGATGTTATTTCTGCAAAGTCTGAAACTGTTATTATTTGCAATCTTCCCATGTCCTTTTGAGCATGTTCTAGTGATTTCTGGAGATAGCTCAGTGTTCATGTTTTGTTATGCTTTGCCAGTCATGCCCATGCCTTTTGTTTTCATGTTGAGATGCTGTAGCTTGTTGTTTTGATGCTTGCAAGATGCCTAGTTGCTGTTTTGGGCAGATTGTTGTTATGACTTGTATAGTGTGTGTGTTGAACCGTTGCTCCGTTTTGAGTGTGCTCTATATGATACTTGCTTGATTTTGCATGTAGCCTCATATTATCATGTTGCATCCTTGTTTTGGTGTGTTTGCTTGATGTTTGGGTGCATTTTGCATCAATGCCATGTATAAATCGTTTTGCTGATATCTTCTTGGCCGTAGCTCCAAATCTAATGAACTTTATATGTAACTTGACTAGAATTTCGTGTAGATCATCTTGGTGCATCTTAACTTGCATATGAGGACTTACCGGAATTGTCATATGTTGTTCCCGGCCTCATTTAAACTTGCCTTGATATGTTGTTCTTGTTTGCATCATCTCTTGCCATGAGTAGCTTCATGTAGCTTGGTCATGCATCATGCTTGTTGTGCATCATGTCTTGTTCATGTGTGGTGTGTTTACTATGTTGTGTGCTTCTTCTCGATAGTTCCCGTTTCGTTGCGATCGTGAGGATTCGTTCGACTACGTGTGGTTCATCTTCGTGGCTTCATCTTCTTCATGGACTCGTTCTTCTTCCTTGCGGGATTTCAGGCAAGATGACCGCTACCCTGGATCTCACTACTATCATTGCTATGCTAGTTGCTTCGTTCTATCGCTATGCTGCGTTACCTATCATTTGCTCTTCAAGCCTCCCAAATTGTCATGAACCTCTAACCTTTGACACCCTTCCTAGCAAACCATTGTTTGGCTATGTTACCGCTTTGCTCAGCCCCTCTTATAGTGTTGCTAGTTGCAGGTGAAGTTGAAGATTTCTCCATGGTGGACAGGGTTATGTTGGGATATCACAATATCTCTTATATTATTAATGCATCTATATACTTGGTAAAGGGTGGAAGGCTCGGCCTTATGCCTGGTGTTTTGTTCCACTCTTGCCGCCCTAGTTTCCGTCATACCGGTGTTATGTTCCTGGATTTTGCGTTCCTTACGCGGTCGGGTGATTTATGGGACCCCCCTGACAGTTCGCTTTGAATAAAACTTGTCCAGCAAGGCCCAACCTTGGTTTTACCATTTGCCTCACCACCACCTATACATTTCCCTTGGGTCGGCCAACCCGAGGGTCATCTTTATTTTAGCCCCCCGGGCCAATGCTTGTCTAAGTGTTGGTCCGAACTAGAGTCCTTTGCAGCGCCCCCTCAGGGAAACTTGAGGTCTGGTTTTAGTTGTACGGAGTGCTCATCCGGTGTTGCCCTGAGAACGAGATATGTGCAGCTCCTATCGGGATTGTCGGCGCATCGGGCGGCTTTGCTGGTCTTGTTTTACCATTGTCAAAATGTCTTGTAACCCGGGATTCTGAGACTGATCGGGTCTTCCTGGGAGAAGGTCTATTCCTTCGTTGATCGCGAGAGCTTGTCATGGGCTAAGTTGGGACACCCCTGCAGGGTATAAACTTTCGAGAGCCGTGCCCGCGGTTATGTGGCAGATGGGAATTTGTTAATGTCCGGTTGTATATAACTTGACACCAGATCCGAATTAAAACGCATCAACCGCGTGTGTAGCCGTGATGGTCTCTTCTCGGCGGAGTCCGGGAAGTGAACACGGTCTTTGGGTTATGTTTGACGTAAGTAGGAGTTCAGGATCACCTCTTGATCATTGCTAGCTTCACGACCGTTCCGCTTGTTCTCTTCTCGCTCTTATTTGCGTATGTTAGCCACCATACTTGCTTAGTCGCTGCTGCAACCTCACCACTTTACCCCTTCCTTTCCCATTAAGCTTTGCTAGTCTTGATACCCATGGTAATGGGATTGCTGAGTCCTCGTGGCTCACAGATTACTACAACAACAGTTGCAGGTACATGTTATGCGATGATCATGACGCGAGAGTGATGTTTGCTTGTTTTTGAGTCCTTCTGCTTCTTCTTCGATCAGGGGATAGGATCCAGGTCGGCAGCCTGGGCTAGTAGGGTGGATATTGTTTGAGTTTCTGTTTATGTATCATCCGTAGTCGGATGTTGATCTCTTGTAAAATGATATTGTATTCGTGTGGCATTGTGTGCCTTTTGTATGTATCCCCATCTATTTATGTAATGTTGATGTAATGTTATCCACCTTGCAAAAGTGCTTCAATATGCGGGTCTATCCTTGGTGGGACCTTCGAGTTCCTTTTGGATAGGGTCGCATATTGGGCGTGACAAACAATTCTGGAAAATCCTCATGTCATCTAGCAATTTAATGCAACAACAATTTAAACATTATAATTGTTGTTATCATGATGCGGATGACATATGTAAGTTTTAGGCAATATTTATGAAAATGTTGACATGAGCATGTTATGAAGCATTTGGTCACCATGGCGAACAAAAAGGGTGCCACGGCGGCGAAACAGAAATGGTGCCACGGCAACATATCGGTTCCGGTAACTTGATTGAGATACCGATGCAAACGAGAAGTGTGCGGATGTGTGGAACACGCAAGAGATGGGGAGTGATCCCGGATACCGGGTGTCCCACATGTCGGTGGCATGGCAAAAGAGGGGCATCGCAAGCGACAATTTGATCACCGTGCAAACACGGACATCTCATACAACACATGCATTCAGTCACGGACGGTCATCTCGGTGGTTATACCTTTGAAGCGTGCGTTTTCGGGGCAGAATGAGTTCAAAGCGGTGTAGAGGAAGTAGATGTTCTCACGACGGCAGTTGAAGTAGTGGTACACGGCCATAGTGGGAAGTAGTTGTACACGTTCGTTTCAGAGAGGTACTCGCGATCTTGGCGACGGTAGTGGTACATCTCGTAGACGTTCGGGTTGAGGTACTTGGTGCATCACCGGGTGTAGTCGTACACGTTCAGAGCAGAACTTGGCGGTCCATGTAGACGAACTTGGCGGTCCAGGGTACTTGGTGTATACGTCCAAGGAGGATACGATGGAGAAGATGCTCGTCACGGGTGGAGCTCCAGGAGTCATGGTGCGCAGCAGGCAGGGCGTCCCTGGCCTTGAGATGGGGTCCTAGCGGGCAGAGCAGCGGCAGCTCCACGGCAGGGCAAAGGAAAGGGCGGAGCTCCTCCGGCTGGAAGTTGACGAGGCGGAAGGACAACGAGGAGCCGGGGATCTGGGCCTAGCCCATGCGAGCGACCTCGGCGGTCAAAGCGCAGGAGCGGGATGGGGCACGTCCCTCTTCTCCCGGAACGAAGCAGAGGAGAAGGTTGCGCATGGCGCCAGCAGGACTTGGCACGGACGACGGCAAGACGAGGCGGAGGTACGGTGTGAGGAAGGAGAGGCCAGCATGGTGGGGAAGATGGAGGAAGATGGAGGGCGGCGTTGGAGAGAGGAGGCCCGGTGCGAGGCACGCGTGTGGTGGAGGCGAGCGACGGTTGCGGCAGCAGCGTCCATGGGGATCGGGGCGAGCGGGAGGAGGCGAGGCAGAGGAGGGGCAGGGGCGCAGGCGACGGAGGGTTGCTGCGGAGGCTGGCGCTTGCCGGGGCGGCGACGATGAGTGGCTTGCAGGGTCAGATGAGGAGTGAGGGGATCGAAAGAGATGAGAGGTGGCGGTGCTGGAGATCGGGCGCAGGGAGCTCCTCTCCCTGGCTCGATGTGTGCAAGTGGCGGCGGTCAGGAGGGAGATGGGGATCCAGAGGAGAGATGAGGGTCGGGCTAGGGTTAGATTAGGTAGGCTGCGGCTGGGCCTTGGGCCAACTGCTGGGAGAAGGCCGAGCTGTGGCTGCTCTCCTTCTTCTTTTTCCAAAAAAACAGAAAAATGTCAAAGAAGAAAAAGAAGAAGAATGGAAGGTAGAGATAGAATTTGGGCAGGCAGATAATTTTCCCGGACTCACAAAATTGAGCTTGATCCAAGAAAAATAGAAAGGCCATGATTGAAAGATGTAAATTCAAACTCATTTGAATTTAATTCAAATAGGTTTGAACTAGGACTCAATAAAAGGAAGGTCCAAAATTGTTCGGATTTTAGGTGGAGCTCTGGAATATGATGAAAGAGTATATGGCAAGGTTGGAGACCAAGAATTAAGATAACAAAGGCATTGGGATATTTTGCAAGTGTGTTATGGTGAATTCCAAATTAATGAAATATTTAAATTAGCTCCATAAAAATTAGGAGGATATGTTATAAAGAGAAATCACCATTGTGAATATCCCTCAATTTAAATGGACCGAGGATCCACACAATTTATTTAGAAGAGTTATAAAAATTAATGATATGATGGCATGATGAAACGATGCAATGCAAGAGATGACATGATGCAATGCAACAAGCAACTAAAACACACGGCGAAACTCGGAATAGCTGGAAGTCTTCTGGAGCGTCGGTCTCGGGGCGTCACACTGATCCATCCCCTGAAAAGGAGCCGAAGATCAACTTCAACCACTCGCCATCTATGGTCATGGGAGGAGCCCGGGGCAAGCTGGTTGTACCCTGAGAGGGCTCGCGAAGGAAGGGCGGCGAGCACGCTGGCTCGAGGCACGCCACGGGACGGCCCACCTCTCCAGCCGAACTCGCGTTGGGGGTGGCGCACAGGCTCGGGGCGCTCAAGGTCAGCAATGAAGATGAAACCTGAGGAGGTGGCTTCTTGGTCGGCTCCGCGGGCTCGGCAGGAGTGAGACTGAAGGGCCACAATCAGCAAAGGGAGCAGCGAATGAGGAATCACAAGAAAAGGGGACTTACTCGTCCATGGTGAAGTACTTCCTGTGCTTCAGCGGGCGGCAGGGGCGATCACCGCCACCCGAAGCCTCCTTCCTCTTGTGGAGGGCGTCGTAGTCTATGCGGAATCGGCCCAAGCTTTCAAAATGAGGGCCGACGTGTGGCACGGACGGCGAAGCACCAAGGCGGACTGCCTAAGGGACGCCAGGCTGGAAGGAGCAATCAGGTGCCACCCCTTGGCAGCCTGGCGAGGCCTCAGGAGTTAAGGCCTCAGGAGCCATAGGTTGCGTCCCCTCATCAGCTACCACCTCGGGACAGGATCCACAAGCTCCAGAGGATGACGCCTTAGGAGCCCCGCGTGGCATCGGCGTCTCAACACCAGACCCCACAGCCCTCGGCGATGCTTGCGTCCCCGCACCACCTCCTAAGGCAGGATCGACGTGGGCGACGGGGAGAGGAACGATGGCAACTGGATTCTCGCGGGGCCCCACGAGGTCAGCCGGGCACAACCCCCATTCGTCGAGGCGGGGCATCTGCCTCACGAACTCGGCCCTGCCGGAGCAAAGATACAAGAGGGCGTCCCCGTGCCGGACACTTCCTGGGGAGGGGTCGCCGGTCAAGACTCTCAGCACCTTCCTCAGCATTTCAGGTGCAAGATCCCTTTCTTGGAGCCTCATGCGGTCTTGATGCCCAGTAAAAGTCCACATCGGACGGGAGTGGCGCTGGAGAGGAGCGGTGCGGCACTGGAGGAACTCCCTCACCACCCGGGGCGCCGTCACGCCAAGCGCCCTCAACCTCTCAAAGCGGCACCAGATAAAAGCGAGCTAGGGGCTCGTGAGCTTCTCGTGGCCCCAGCCTAGATTAGGGATAGCAGGCAATATCGGGTGCGCGAGCAGGGGGCTGGGCACCCCGACATCCACATACAGCCACCGTTCTCGGAACCCAA
This sequence comes from Triticum dicoccoides, assembly GCF_002162155.2. Taxonomy (NCBI): domain Eukaryota; kingdom Viridiplantae; phylum Streptophyta; class Magnoliopsida; order Poales; family Poaceae; genus Triticum; species Triticum dicoccoides. Next base: position 16,616 of record NW_021298899.1, read on the forward strand.
TCATGGAAGGTGGGAGGCTGAAGTCGATCCCCGAGGCGGCCGTCTCCGGCACGGCCTGGAAGCTCATGCACCCCAAGCATTGAGACGGGCCGGTCAAGCGCAGGGAGAAGAAGTGGCGCATGAGAGCAACAGAAGGAGGAATGCCCACCATGGCATCGCAGACAAAGGCGAAGACAACAAGAAGAGTAATGGATATGGGACTGAGATGCATCATATGGATTTGGTAATGGGAAAGCACCGCATTGAAGAAGGCAGAGAAAGGAGGAACCAGGCCCGCCCACAGGGCGCCGGCGAAGAATCGAACCTCCGTGACGATCCTGTCAAAGGAGACGTGGGACGCGGGCCAAGCCGTCGTCCTTCCACACTCATTGAATCTAGAAGCGAGGGCGGAGCGGACCTTCTCCAAGGCTTCCAGATTAAGTATCAGCGACTGGTCGACGGCGGGTGCAACCGCCAGGGGCGAGCTGGCCGAAGGCGCAGGCTTCTTTCCCTTCTCCATTTTTGTTGGCGCCATGGAGACGGAAAGAGAGCAGAGCTCAAGTCAGATTGGAAGCAGGAACAAAGGCTCAAGGAAGGAAGGGGAACAGGACGATCGCGGCAGCAAGGAGGGAATAACCGTGTATAGTCTTGTGGCCGCTTAGCCAAGTGCCTAATGGGGGAGCATGGGGAAGCGGAGACGCCCACGTCCGATCAACCGCTACACGGCGACCAAGGCCGCAGGCTGTTGGGGACCGCGGCGCTCTGCACTTGCCCCTTCGCTTCTCTCTAAGCCAAGTCCGAGCGCGCCTTGGGCCTGGGGGCTACTGTCGGTGTTCTGGGAACGGGGATCCCCAGACTTGCTTGCCTGCAGCCTGCGGCGTGGCTCAAGTGGTGGCCCAGTATGGCCCATCTACGTCAACTCAAGCTCAAGACCCTCGCGAGGGGCCAAGCCTCGCGAGGCGAACGACGAAAGGATTCCTCAGGAACGGCCTCACCAGGCAGGCTCGCGAGGAGGCGGAGAGATCAAGGCAAGAGCACCTCGAGAGGTGCTCGTGACGCAAGCCATGACGATCGAGACTAGGCGGTCGCTGGCCTGTGCAGTGTCCTTGTTTCCTCTTTGGTGCAAATGGGGGGGGGGGCAAGCACAGGCGCGGAGTACCGAGGCATCAAGCAAAGGTTACCATTTTGGTGCAACGAGACCAAGACCAGCAGACCGGTAGGACGGAGGTCACCGTGGAGCCCAAGACGGCGTCATCGCCAGTGCCTTTGCCAGCCGAAGACCAACTTTAGTCAGGATAACTTGTACTAGATGTTTCCCGCTCAATATTTGGGAAGAGGACCAAGGGCCTCTATATATAGAGATAGCCACCACAGTAGAAGGGACATCTCATCTAGAGCTGATCGAATCCTTCCCAAGCAAACCACCACCACAAGAACACCTCTTGTGAGGCTGTTCTTCCCTTGTACTGTTCATCATCAGCCCCCGAGGCAATCCACCACACCACACACTGGAGTAGGGTATTACACCACAACGGTGGCCCAACCAGTATAAGCCTTGTGTCCCTTGTGTTGTTCATCGTTTAGCTTAGATTCTCGGCGAGGCATTGGGACGTGGATCGGTAGGGGGAAGATCTTCGCGTGCACCCCAGAGTTTGAACCTTAAGGGTTTTTCCAGAACCCGATATCCGACAACAGCGCTCTTTGGGATGGACGGGCGATGGACCACAAGGAGATGGCAGCCATTGCTATCGATCGGCTGGCCGGCAGGCAGCCAGAGGACGACGACGTCCCAATGGAGAACATGGTAGTCGACGATCCGGCACCAACCCCCTCCTCTGCGACATCCCCGCTGGTGCATTGCACCATGACCATCGGCGAGGCCCGTGCCCAATATATGGACATGGTGAGGCAGATGTGTGAGGAGCAGTTCCGGGAGGCGCAGGCCAACGCCGCCTACAACCACCATCTCCTCCAGGAGCACCTGCAGGCGAAGGAGCAGATCACCGTGGAGCGGGCGGAGCAGGAGGCGCTGCTTGACTCGTACCACTCCGCCCGCGAGGGACGCCTCGAGCGCTGGCGGTACCGCATGTGGGTGGTGGAGGCTGCGGCCGCCTACAAAGAGGGCGATGAAGCGGGCGAGGCGCTATTTGGCAAGACCGAGGACGAGGCACAGGACAATGCCAGCTCCGGCGAGTGACCGCTCTGCTGGCGTCGACGAGGCCCTGCTCTGCCGAGGCCTCGCGGCGCCAACAACGAGGAAGAGGACACCGCCGGCTCCGCCGAGGCCCCGCCCCGCCAACAACAAGGCAGAGGACATCGCCGGCTCAGCCGAGGCCCCACCCTGCCGACAACGAGGGGGAGGATTTCCACCGCTCCGCCGAGGCGCCGCCCGCCGACAACGAGACATAGGACATCGCCGGCTCCGCCGAGGCCCCGCCCCGTTGCCAACGAGGCCGCGCCACACAGAAAACGAGGAAGAGTAGAACACGGTATGTCGTCGCCACTCGGGTCCAAGTAAGGCCACCGCTGCTACCCTCCGGTTGAAGCCAAGCTAGGTGGGTTGACCATTGACGGCCGGTTAGCTTCTTGGCAGTGACGTGGAGTCGGACAACTGTGCTGGAGAAGAACGCTGCTTCTACTTAACTGCTGGTGTAGTTGGCTGACTAACACATGGGCCCAACAGGCCACTTGTCAGTTACACAACTGCACCTGTAGTTAAGTCACCGAAGCTTCTGTTCGGCTCAGCGGGACACAGATGGGTAGCTTCGGTTAATTAATTATACCTCCAGCGCACCCCTTTTTATTTGAAGAATGTATGAAATGTAATGAAATCCGTCATGTTTATATGAAATCCGACCGTGTATGAATGAATTTATTTCGATTAGTTCGAATTCCTGTATCACTGGCATTGGATGAACATGCAAAATAATACATACTAGCATTATTCCCAGGGTGATCACCTCGTTTGCAGCAGTTTCACATGTACTCCCTCCGGTCCTTTCTAGTCTGCATACAAGTTTTGTCTGCAGTCAAAGTATCTCTACTTTGACCAATCTTATACAAAAAAGTATGCACTTTCACAATGTGCGAAGTAAAAAGGAACAGAAGGAGTACAAAGAGTTTGAGCAACTTTTAGAGTTTCTGTACATTGCAATCAAACACACAGGGCTGTCAATTCATAGAGAACATTCAAAACAATCGATGATTATGCATCTCAGCGACTCACATGTCGGAGGCAATATTTACTTCACAACTAAAGAATAAAGAAAAAATTGATCGACGCTGTTGACAGCAAAGGGCGTCCCATTCGAAAATATCAAACGCATGTCTTGCTAAAATCAATGAGCAAAATTTGACAAGGTTGTCCCATTCCAAAATATCAAATGCCTACGATTGTGGAATGGGCAGGGTTTGCCATCAGTTCGGACATTGACATGGCACCTCGGGCTAAATAAACCAGCTGTTCTTTTTGTGCAGTTCCACCAAAATCAACCAAAACCGCGCGTAGCTTGTATGATTTCACCCTTATATGTTGCAATGCCTTGAACTTATCGGCACCTCCTTTCTTGTGGTGGAAATGAATGATTCAATGTATTCATGAACATTTTGTGCAGTTCCCATTGAAATCAAGCTGAGCACCCCTGTTTGCACAAATACAAAAAAGTGATTAGTATAAAGCAAACTGTGCTATGAATTGACAGTTTAAACAGGCACCTACATGGTCCATGTAGAGCACACTTTTAGAAAAATGGAACTCACCAGAAAGAATCCTAGAACAACATTGTACGTGCGCATCTCAGCAAAAAAAATGGAGATTTGTCAGTCCTTCTGAGCTGAAGTTAGTTTGGTCTTGTGGGGAGTAATGCAACCATCCTTCAACTGCTCCTTCTGATGAGAAGATAGACAGGGCTTCTTCATCCTGGCATAATCGAAACTAGTCACTTCACGTACTCCATATTATTCTTCAGAGGAAGATGATCCTGTTGTGCAAAGACAAGAGGACTACTAAATGCTAGCATCCCTGTTTGCTCGAAAAAAAGGAAAGGAAATATTTAAAACAGCACAGATGAAGCACTTCTCAAGGACAATACCACTTTTTCATGACAGTATCTAAACAGTAGCACAACACCAATAGAGATTCAAAGCTCAATCATATGGATGAAATCAGTGGGCGAGTACCAACCTTTGTCGGGAGGCTTATTGTGTAGAGCATACAGATGAAGCACTTCTCTGGAACCATCTGTTGCTATCTATTGTGGTGGCCATGCTTACTATATACTCCTCAGTTAGTTTAATGCCAACATCTTCTTGTGCAGTTCCACTAAAATATATGGTATCTTCAACGAAGATCCCTGTTTGCACAAGTAGAGATAATTACGTATTACATTAACAATGTCATCAAATCAGTGGCAAAACAATTGCTCGTTCCAGCCGTAGCAATAAATTAAGATGCAAAACTATATCATTACTTGTGTAATCACAGTTCCAGTGCTTCATTACAACACTGGGAGTTGATTTTTGTTTTCCGCTTCATAACTTGGTTCAATAACAGACAAACTTCGCCTTCAATGTAAGATTTGGCATGTCAATTAGGGAGCACAAGTATAGCACTAAACAATGACATTGATTTTCTGATGAAAGTGGCAAAATACAGGCCAACAGTTGTGAAATATCCTTATGCTACCTCAATGGGATATTACGGTGCACATACAGATTGGAAGTCTTGTCTCCATTTGTGCAGTTCACTAAAATCAAGCAACATTACCATACAAGTAGCACAACATATGAAAGCACACTGCAGAATCATGTGAAAGAAGGTGAAAGCACAAGTGCTCCCTAGGTGGTTTTAGTAATTAATGTCAACATATCTCTTGTTGGACTAACACTTTTATCTAGTATATTTCAGATAAGTTCAACAATGGAGTGGCATGGACTAAAGGATGTGGGAACTCCTTCAAGATGCTAAGGACAAAGGATTGGCTCAAGATTCAAGCTCAAGACTCT
>NW_021298899.1:21726-33968 GCF_002162155.2 Triticum dicoccoides
CATTTTACATTTTTAGTGGTCCAAGATCACATTGAGTCTATAGGAAAAGCCAATACTATCAAGGAGGGATGAGGTGTTGCTTAATGAGCCTCTTGCTTCGTGTGCTTTGTGATATGCTCCAAAACTCTCAACTACTTTCCCACTTCCACAAATGACCTAAACCCATAGCCAAAATCGGTCACACCGAAACTTCCTATCCGGCGCCACCGAGTCCACAAGTCATAGCCACTGCCACAAACCCTAAGCAAATCGGTCTTATCGATAGGGATCTCGGTTTCACCGAGATGGGATTGTAATCTCCCTGTGTATGTCCATTATCAAATCGGTCTCACCGAGTTTGAGCAATCCGTACTACCGAGATTACAATGCAAACTCTCTGGAAACTTATTACCAAAATCGGTCCTACCGAGTTTGAGTAATCGGTCCCACCGAGTCTGCCTGACCAACTCTCTGGAAAGCTTCTTACCAAAATCGGTCTCACCGAGTTTGTGTAATCGGTCTTACCGAGATTACGTTATGCCCTAACCCTAACCATATCGGTCTCACCGAGTTGCATTTCGGTCCCACCGAAAACCCTAACGGTCACATTATTTACTGAATCGGTCTGACCGAGTTTAACAATTTGGTCCCACCGAGTTTGGTAAATTGTGTGTAACGGTTAGATTTTGTGTGGAGGCTATATATACCCCTCCACCTCCTCTTCATTCGTGGAGAGAGCCATCAGACTGGACCTACACTTCCAGCATACATTTTCTGAGAGAGAACTACCTACTCATGTGTTGACACCAAGATATTCCATTCCTACCATATGAATCTTGATCTCTAGCCTGCTCCAAGTTGCTTTCCACTCAAATCTTCTTTCCACCAGATCCAAACCCATTGAGAGAGAGTTGAGTGTTGGGGAGACTATCATTTGAAGCACAAGAGCAAGGAGATTATCATCAACGCACCATTTGTTACTTCTTGGAGAGTGGTGTCTCCTAGATTGAGTAGGTGTCACTTGGGAGCCTCCAACAAGATTGTGGAGTTGAACCAAGGAGTTTGTAAGGGCAAGGAGATCGCCCACTTCGTGAAGATCTACCGCTAGTGAGGCAAGTCCTTCGTGGGCGACGGCCATGGTGGGATAGACAAGGTTGCTTCTTCATGGACCCTTCTTGGGTGGAGCCCTCCGTGGACTCGTGCAGCCGTTACCCTTCGTGGGTTGAAGTCTCCATCAACGTGGATGTACGATAGCACCACCTATCGGAACCACGCCAAAAACATCCGTGTCTCCAATTGCGTTTGAATCCTCCAAACCCTTCCCTTTACATTCTTGCAAGTTGCATGCTTTACTTTCCGCTGCTCATATACTCTTTGCATGCTTGCTTGCTATACGTTGTGAATGTTAAATTTGTGCCTAAACTCCACTTAATCCCAAAGAATCTTAAAAACTGCAGCTTTGGTACTTAGTGTCTAATCACCCCTGAGGGAGTCCTGGACTAGGGGGTGTCCGGACAGCCGGACTACCAATATCCGCCGGACTCCCAGACTACGAAGATAGAAGATCGAAGACTCTGGCTCGTGTCCGGATGGTACTTTCCTTGGCGTGGAAGGCAAGCTTGGCGATACGGATATGTAGATCTCCTACCATTGTAACCGACTCTGTGTAACCCTAGCCTCCTCCGGTGTCTATATAAACCGGAGGGCTTTTAGTCCGTAGGACAACATACATCTCAACAACCATACCATAGGCTAGCTTCTAGGGTTTAGCCTCCTTGATCTCGTGGTAGATCTACTCTTGTACTACCCATATCATCAATATTAATCAAGCAGGACGTAGGGTTTTACCTCCATCGAGAGGGCCCGAACCTGGGTAAAAACGTTGTGTCCCTCGTCTCTTGTTACCATCCGCCTAGACGCACAGTTCGGGACACCCTACCCGAGATCCGCCGGTTTTGACACCGACATTGGTGCTTTCATTGAGAGTTCCTCTATGTCGTCGCCGATAGGTCTGATGCCTCCACCCGTCTTCAAAGACAGTGTTTTCGCCAGAGGGGCCTTGGCCGCCGGCCAAACTATCTGGCTTGGTGGTTTTCTCATGACCGCCTGTCCGGCCGCCGCTTCAGCAATGACTTCTCAAGTCGTCGGAAGCAATCTTCGCGTCGGCCCTAAAGCTGCCGAACAGTTAGATCCAATAGAGCTCTCATCTGTTAACGAGCTCTTGGATCGCATCGCCGCCCTGGGAGTCGCTACGGACTACAGCCAGATTGGGCTTAAAACCGATTTGAGAGAGATTAATTCTCCCCAGGCCACCCACCACGCCGCAGTGGTAGAGGAGCAATACGGCAACTCTTTGCCGGTGTTGAAGACAATTCATGTCCGGCTAGGGTTACACAGAGTCGGTTACAATGGTAGGAGATCTACATATCCGTATTGCCAAGCTTGCCTTCCACGCCAAGGAAAGTCCCATCCGGACACGGGACGGAGTCTTCAATCTTGTATCTTCGTAGTCTTGGAGTCCGGCGGATAATGATAGTCCGGCTGTCCGGACACCCCCTAGTCCAGGACTCCCTCAGTAGCCCCTGAACCGGGCTTCAATGACGATAAGTCCGGCACGCATAATGTTCGGCATTGCAAGGCGGGTTCCTCCCTTGAATAATCCAGAGAAGATCATGAACACCAGGATAGTGTTCGGCTCTGCAAAATAAATTCCACATTCCACCGTAGAGAGAATAAAATGTACACTTAGTTCAATCTGCTGACATATTATGCGGCATGACATCACACCGCTACCAAGCCTTTGTTTGAATCGTTTTTTACTATACCACCTCAGCACGCTTAGTGAAGCGGTTTCCTTGGCACGTCTTGTCAAAGCAGAGATCGTGTTCCCCTTATTCCGGGATTCTCATCAATACGGACGTGGGTAACCCAACTGCGCCATTGATGGTGGCGCTTGGGAGATAAGCGAGTTTTACGAGGCCGGTGGGGGACGCACAGTTTCGTCCGCCTATATATAAGGGATAAGGATTTACCTTCTCACCTACGCCTTCTTCCTCCTTTGCTTACACATCTCCGCGCACTCAAGCTCCAACGCCCAAGCTCGCGCATCTCACCTCGACCTTCTCCGAATATGTCCGGAGGGGGAGGCAAGTGGTTGGCCTCCACCGTTAAGGAGGAGCACATCACCAAGCTGCGCAACGCCGGATACCTCTCCGGCGATATCGCGCATCGGCTGCCCGACGAGGGGCAGCTCGTCCCTACCCCTGGGCCTCACGAGAGGGTCGTCTTCCTTCCCCACTTCCTCCGCGGACTGGGCTTTCCGCTCCATCCATTCGTCCGGGGGCTCATGTTCTATTATGGCCTGGATTTCCACGATCTGGCACCGAACTTCATCCTCAACATCTCGACGTTCATCGTCGTGTGTGAGGCCTTCCTCTGCATCCGGCCCCACTTCGGCCTGTGGCTCAAGACCTTCAACGTCAAGCCGAAGGTTGTGAAGGGCACGCAAGCGGAATGCGGAGGCGCCATGTTGGGCAAATTACCCAACGTCCTTTGGCTCGAAGGGGCCTTTGTGGACTCCGTCAAGGGATGGCAATCGGGGTGGTTCTACATCACCGAGCCGCGCAAGCCCACATGGGCGGCAGCCCTCGAGTTTAGATCTGGCGTCCCCACGCAGCTCACCTCCTGGAAAGAGAAGGGCTTGCTGTGGGGTGATTCGATGGAGGTGACTGGACTCCGAACCTGCATCCAGAAGCTGGTGAGCAATAATCTCAGGCTCGTCGACGTGGTCCAAGTCATGCTCATCCGCCGGATTCTCCCATGCCAAGAACAGGCATTCAATCTGTGGGAGTTCAATCTGGAACAGCACCAGGCGCTGAGCGGGCTCTTCGATACGACATACGAAGGCGCCTGGAGGGTGCTGTTTAAGGACGCTGAAGCCCCCGCATCCGCGACGGAAGATCGCGGATTCAGCTCGCAGTATCCAACTGACGAGGTAAGTGATTCAACCCCATTACGGGACACTTTATAGTAATTGAATTGATTATAAGAGGGTTTCATCCCTTCCTTTCCTTTGACAGGAATAGATGGAGAAAGCCAGGCAGCTTATCAGCCCGGCTCCCATGCCAGAAGATCCAGTGGACGCCCGCTTAGCAGGGCTGCTGGTTCCGGCACCGCACGTGGTGCCGGAGAAAAAGGCCAAGAAGGTGGCCGCGGGGACTCAAAAGAGTTCCCGCAATCAAGCATCTGACGACGACGCAAACTCCTCCCCCGAAGACGAGGAGGAGGAGGAGTACTCTCTCCCGGAGGGGGGAGAGAAGAAGAGGAAGGCTTCCCCAATAGGGGAGGCCGAAGGGTCCAAGAGGGGGAGAGTTATCCCCCTGGACAGTTTCGCCAACACCAGCGTTGGCGAGGATGAGTGGCCTCCAAGGGCCAGGCGTCCGGCGAGATCGTAAGTGTCCGGATCCTTTATATGCAATATTTTTTATGTCACATAGTGTCCTTCTAACGCCGCATTCCGTCCCTAGTCCGGCCGATGATGATCTCCCCGACTCATCGAGCGGGTCGTTGGCCTCGTCGGATGTGAATTCACTTCCAGCTGCCTCTACCCCACGCGCCGACGAGGATGCCGAGGTAGGATCCCAGAGAGGGACCCATCAGGAGGAGGCTCCGGAGGCGCCGTCAGGCAGCCTCTCGGACTTTGCGCCGGACTCTACATCGGAACCCGCAGTGGTTCCAGAGTCCGGCAAGCGGCCCCTTCGAAAGAAGGGCAAGACCGTGACACCGGCGGCCTCGGTCCAACCGGAGGCGCCGGATAACTTGCTGGAGGCGCTTAAAGGCGCTTCCATTGAGGAAGAACACCGCACTATCATGAATGCGGTGATTCAAAAGGTTTAGCTCGCCAAAAGCGGGCTGACCGAAGCCTGCAACAGCCTTTTAACAGGCTTTGAGGTAAGAAGTTAAAATTATGTAATGTAATACCGCATAGACAGTAGCCCCTGATGCTCAGTTCGGTGTTCGGAAAGAAAAGCCGGACTGAGGATCTAATAAGATATGCACAGGGTTGCTAAAAATATGTCAATATGGGTTTGCAGGCTGCGCTGCTGGCCTCTGCCGCATTAACGGCGGAGGTCGATGTGCTGAACCAGGATCTCGAGCGGTCCGAGCGAGACTCGGCCATGCGAAGAAGCAGCTCGAGGAAAAAGAAGGTGAGTAACACCACTTTGAATAGGTACCTTGCAGAAAAGGATTTTGGTTGCAATAAAATTAACCAGGATAATATGTGTATCGCAGGGGCCACTAACAAGGTGGCCGCCCTGAAGGATGCTGTGTCCGCGGCCGAACACAGTGCGGCCGCGGAACGGGCAGAGCGAGAAAAGCAGGAGGCACGGGTGGCGGAAGTTCGGCAAGAGCTCCAGGCTCTCATGGAAAAGCATGAGAGTTTGGAGCGTGACTCCAAGACTCGAGAGTCCGAGCTTGCCTCGGCTCTCGAAAGTGCCAAGTCCGCCAAGGCCGAGGCCCATAAGGCCCTTCAGGAGGTTGAAGATATAAAGAAAATAGCGGCGGGTAAGGCATTTTTCATGCAAAGCAAGCATGTTAATGTAAAATACCTGACACTTACCCGCATTCGGAGCTCTCCAGGGGCGTTTGCAGATCTGCCGTGCAGTGCGTCCGATGCCGCCGCATTCTATCGTGGCGAGGAGGGGATCTCGACGGAAAAAGTATTCTGGTCTCAGTATGCTGAGGCCGGACACCCGGTGCCCCCAAGCGACCAGCTGAAGCAGCTGGTCGAACTCCACAAGGTAGCTGAGGAGGCCATGAAGGGCCTTATAGTCCGGCTGTGGCCTAGACAGGCCATGCCTGGGAGCTACTTTGGCCTCGTGCGGCGGCTGGTGGATGCATGCCCCCGGGTGGATGTCATCAAGCGATCCGCCTGTATTGAAGGTGCTCGCCGGGCTCTTGCCCGCACAAAGGTGCAATGGGGCAGGTTGGATGTGGAGAAGCTTCTCACGGACCCACCGCCGCCGGGCAAGGAGTATCGCACGCCCGAGATGTATTATAAAACTGTCCTAAAGGGAGCCCGCAATATTGCGGATGAGTGCCCCCGAAATGTGATCTTTGAATGAATTTGCTGTGTATTATCCTGCGCGCTGAAACTTTGTTCATGTACGTGTTAAGCAACGCTTGTTTAATTTAAAATATTACCTTCTGTGCGGCCGTTTATAAAATCTGAGAGATGGCAAGTCGTTGGCTTCAGCCCCCAAGCCACGAGTGCTGGGGTGTTCGGGATAAACTTGAGCACTCTTGTTCCCATTGTTGGGTCCATCGAGGGAGGCACTCAACAGAATGAACAAGGCAACCGGACTTATAATGCTTGAACACTCTCACTTAGCCATAGAATTCTATAATTTTAAATTTCGGCGAAGCCCCTGGTATTCAGAAGGCCGAATCCGCGGCGCTATCCACGCCTTCATCGGACATTGTCCGGAACTTCGCTCGAAGCGCCGTGAGTCTTTAAGGACCCGAAAAAACCTCTCGAACAGCGACCAGTCTCTCGCCTTAATATGCCAGTTAGTTTTAGCTTTCTCCACTGAGGCGCTCGCCCGGCTCAACCAGGGCGCAATCGCAGTGGTTCTCCCAGTGCCACCTTAGCCGACGGAACGGAATGTAAGGCACCAATACGTGGGAGCCGGGCAAACCCAACTATTGACCCAAGACATGATTCAGAGCTGATTCATATAATGCTATAAGTTCGGGGTGCCGCACTTGTGAAAGTGTTCGGACTTATCACACCATAGGGTGGGGAACATAAGCCCCCGGTGTATTAGGCCGTACCAAAATATACGGGTGCAAGATGTCATATAATGAGCATATATATATATAAAAGGTGATGCAGTTGCGATCAAAAAGTTGCTGCATTATTTATGAAAGAAGGTCTGCTAGTAGAGCGGACTGATACAAATAGCGCGGTAAGCAAGGGATTTGGACTAAGTAAACATGTCCCCCTCCAGGGATGAGCTACGAACTTGGTGTATATAATCGAATTTAATGCTCGTAATTGAGACCACCTGAGTGTTCGTCGCAGCCTTCTTTAGTCCCTGACTGTTGCATCATGAGTTCGGCAGGTTCGCCGCCGGACAGGGCTTCTGGTTAACAGAGTCCTGTGTACATAAAAGAAGAAAAATAATAATAAAAAAGGGGGGCACACTTGCGAGCCCCTGGTGTGGTCGAACCGCACTCTGGGTCCGTTGCGATCGTGCCCCCTCCCCTGTGCCCATGGTATCTCCAAAGCGTAATGATGTACCGGAGTGTTATTCTTGCGATCATGCACGGGCGAGGGTTGGGGCCGCATTGCTACGCGTGCTCTGATCGCGCCAGGTGGTCTTGGTTGGCATTGCTCCAGGCGTGCTTTGCTATATCCGGCCTTTTAAAGGCCGGACTCGAGAATTGCCTTAGAAGGCTGCTCTGTTCTTCTGCCGCGAGAGCCGCTGTATGTTCCTCCGTTCGGAGGGAGCGTTCCGTATTCCCATTGACCATGATGACTCCACGAGGGCCTGGCATCTTGAGCTTTAGGTATGCATAGTGCGGCACCGCGTTGAATTTTGCAAACGCGGTTCGTCCGAGCAGAGCGTGATAGCCGCTGCGAAACGGAACTATGTCGAAGATTAACTCTTCGCTCCGGAAATTATCCGGGGATCCGAAGACCACTTCCAGTGTGACTGAGCCTGTATAGTTGGCTTCCACTCCTGGTATGACACCTTTAAAGGTTGTCTTTGTAGGTTTAGTCCTTGATGGGTCTATGCCCATTTTGCGCACTGTATCCTGATAAAGCAGGTTCAGGCTGCTGCCGCCATCCATCAGGACTCTCATGAGGTGGAACCCATCGACGATTGGGTCTAAAACCAATGCGGTGAATCCGCCATGGCGTATGCTGGTCGGATGGTCTCTTCGATCGAAAGTGATCGGACAAGAGGACCATGGGTTGAACTTTGGGGCGATTGGCTCCATCGCATAGACGTCCCTTAGTGCGCGTTTCCTCTCCCTCTTGGGTATGTGGGTCGCGTATATCATACTCACCGTCCGCACTTGTGGGGGAAAACCCTTCTGTCCTCTGTTGTTCGGCGGCCGGGTCTCTTCCTCGTCGTCGCTGTTTAGCCCCTTGTCATTGTTTTCGGCAATTAACTTGCCGGCCTGCTTGAACACCCAACAGTCTCTATTAGTGTGGTTAGCTGGCTTTTCAGAGGTGCCATGTATCTGGCATAAGCGGTCGAGTATTCGGTCCAGATTGGATGGACCCGGAGTGGTTCTTTTGAATGCCTTCTTCCGCTGACCGGGTTTAGAGCCTCGGAATCCGGCGTTGACTGCCGTATCCTCCTTATCATCGCCGTTAATGCGGTGCTTGTTTTTGTTTCGATGTGACCTGCTGTTGTTGTCCTTAGTATCCGGACTACCAGAATTTTTATGGAGATTGTTGCTGCGGGCTAGCCAGCTGTCCTCTCCCGCACAAAAGCGGGTCATTAACGATGTGAGGGCTGCCATGGATTTCGGCTTTTCCTGCCCCAGGTGCCGGGCTAGCCATTCGTCCCGGATGTTATGTTTGAAGGCTGCAAGGGCCTCTGCATCCGGACAATCGACGATTTGATTTTTCTTCGTCAAGAACCGTGTCCAGAATTGTCTGGCCGATTCGTCTGGCTGCTGAATAATGTGGCTTAGGTCATCGGCGTCTGGTGGTCGCACATATGTGCCTTGGAAGTTATCAAGGAATGCGGGCTCTAGGTCTTCCCAGCACCCAATTGACTCTGCGGGCAAGCTGTTAAGCCAATGCCGAGCTGGTCCTTTAAGCTTGAGTGGGAGGTACTTGATGGCGTGGAGATCGTCGCCGCAGGCCATATGGATGTGGATAAGATAGTCTTCGATCCAAACCGCGGGGTCTGTTGTGCCATCGTAAGATTCGATGTTTACGGGTTTAAACCCTTCGGGGATCTGATGATCCATTACTTCGTCAGTGAAGCATAGCGGGTGTGCGGCGCCTCTGTATTGAGCAATATCGCGACGCAGCTCGAGAGAGCGCTGTCTGCTGTGTTCGGCCCGGCCAGAGTTATTGTATTCTGCACGACGGTATTCGTCGTGGGTCGTAGGGCGCCCACGTGATCCGTAGATGGACCTGGATTGCCTTGCTTTGTCCTCCAATACTTCTCGCAAGTCCGGCGCGTTCCCTCTTGGCTTCGTACTTTTGGAGTGATGCCGGGGTATGGTCTTGGCTGGGGGCCTGGATGCCTCTCTGTCACGACCACGGGGTGGTCGGTCAGCCATATCGTGCGCTAGTGATGGAGGTATGTATGCTTCCTCCTCTAATCGGGGGAGCAGCTTGCGTCTTGGGTAACTTTTGGAAGGACGTTCGAGTTTATATTCTTTGGCCGCGAGGACCTCGGTCCATCGATCGGCCAGCAGGTCCTGATCAGCTTGAAGCTGTTGCTGCTTTTTCTTTAGGCTGTTTGCTATGGCGATAAGCCTGCGCTTGAAGCGCTCTTGTTCGATGGGATCCTCGGGTACGACGAATTCGTCATCGTTGAGGCTTACTTCGTCTTCGGAGGGAGGCATATAGTTATGATCCTCAACCTCTTCGTCTGCCGCCCCCTCGTGAGGGCTTGCTTCTGCATCCTCCTGCGCTGAGTCTTGCTGGAGGGGATTGTCTTCGGCACTCTCTGGAGTATTATTATCTCCTGTGCCGGAATCTCCATTCTTGCTGTGGCGAGATTTAGAGCGGCGCCGCTGACGCCTGCGTTTGGGCTGCTTCTTTAAAGAGTCTGCCTCCGCTGTTTCTTCGCCGTCCCCGTCTTTTGGGGTGTCCACCATGTATATGTCGTATGACGAGGTGGTCTTCCATAGCCCTGTAGGCGCTGGTTCCTGTTCGTCTCCAGCATCGTCATCCATAGCGTCGATGTCTTCGGAGTCGTAGTCTAGCATGTCGGTTAGATCGTCGACAGTGGCTACAAAGTGGGTGGTGGGTGGGCTCTGAATTTCTTCGTCGTCCGTACCCCAACCATCTTGGCCATAGTCCTGCCAGGACTCTCCTGATAACGAGAGATGCTTTAGTGAATTCAAGATATTGCCAAAAGGCGAGTATTGGAAGATGTCCGCGGCGGTGAATTCCATAACCGGCGCCCAATCCGGATCGATTGGTAGGGGCGCGGGAGGTTCGGAGTCCGGCAAGGAGTCCGGCGCCTCGGAATCATGAGTTTCGCAGGGGACAAGATTAGTGTTCGGCTCCATCGCCGTGGATGTTGAAGCCCCCAGGGCGGCGTCTATCCACCGGCCCTCGATCTGGGCGATCGGCTCCGGACTAATGGTCGAAGCGGATCCGTGTGCGGCCACCAAGGCACTGTTCGGTGGCAGAGCTAGATCATGCCAGTCGGCACAGTGCGGCGCGCTTGGCTGTGGCTCGAGTCCGTCGAAGATCAAGTCTCCGTGGACATCGATCGTGAAGTTTAAGCTTCCAAATCTGACCTGACGGCCAGGGGCGTAGCTTTCGATCTGCTCCAGATGGCCAAGCGAATTGGCCCACAGTGCAAAGCCGCTGAATACGAAGATCTGTCCGGGGAGAAAAGTCTCACCTTGGACAACGTTGTTGGTTGAAGATGCCATCAAGCCTATCAGTGACGACACAGAGGAACTCTCAATGAAAGCACCAATGTCGGTGTCAAAACCGGCGGATCTCGGGTAGGGGGTCCCGAACTGTGCGTCTAGGCGGATGGTAACAGGAGACGAGGGACACGATGTTTTTACCCAGGTTCGGGCCCTCTCGATGGAGGTAAAACCCTATGTCCTGCTTGATTAATATTGATGATATGGGTAGTACAAGAGTGGATCTACCACGAGATCAAGGAGGCTAAACCCTAGAAGCTAGCCTATGGTATGATTGTTGTAATGTATGTTGTCCTACGGACTAAAGCCCTCCGGTTTATATAGACACTGGAGGAGGCTAGGGTTACACAGAGTCGGTTACAATGGTAGGAGATCTACATATCCGTATTGCCAAGCTTGCCTTCCACGCCAAGGAAAGTCCCATCCGGACACGGGACGGAGTCTTCAATCTTGTATCTTCGTAGTCTTGGAGTCCGGCAGATAATGATAGTCCGGCTGTCCGGACACCCCCTAGTCCAGGACTCCCTCAACGGCCAACAAACAAGGGGGCTCCTATGGTCGGTCGAGGCTCTGATACCAACTTGTCACGCCCAAGATGCGACCCTATCCTAAAGGAACTCGAAGGTCTCACCAAGGATAGAAGCGCATCTTGAAGATGCTTTTGCAAGGTGGATATCATTACATCAACATTACATAATAGATGGGGATACATACAAGAGGCATACAATGCCACACGAATACACCAATACAACATACATAAGATCAACATCCGACTACGGATGAAACACAAACAGAAGCTCAAACGACATCCACCCTGCTAGCCCAGGCTACCGACGTGGAACCTATCCCCTGATCGAAGAAGAAGCGGAAGAAGAACTCCAAAACAAGGAACATCGCTCTCGCGTCATGATCATCGCATAACCTGTACCTGCAACTGTTGTTGTAGTAATCTGTGAGCCACGAGGAGCCAGCAATCCCATTACCATGGGTATCAAGACTAGCAAAGCTTAATGGGAAATGAAGGGGTAAAGTGGTGAGGTTGCAGCAGCGACTAAGCATAATATGGTGGCTAACATACGCAAATGAGAGCGAGAAGAGGAGAAAAGGAACGGTCGTCAACTAGTAATGATCAAGAAGTGATCCTGAACTCCTACTTACGTCAATCATAACCCAAAAACCGTGTTCACTTCCCGAACTCTGCCGAGAAGAGACCATCACGGCTACACACGCGGTTGATGCATTTTAATTAAGTCAAGTGTCAAGTTATCTACAACCGGACATTAACAAATTCCCATCTGCTACATAACCGCGTGCACGGCTTTCGAAAGATAATACCCTGCAGGGGTGTCCCAACTTAGCCCATGATAAGCTCTCGCGATCAACGAAGGATATTCCTTCTCCCAGGAAGACCCGATCAAACTCGGAATCCCGGTTTACAAGACATTTCGACAATGGTAAAACAAGACCAGCAAAGCCGCCCGATGTGCCGACAAATCCCGATAGGAGCTGCACATATCTCGTTCTCAGGGCACACCGGATGAGCAAGACGACGGGTTGGCATAGACCCTGGTTGCCCAGGGGGCGCCGGACATTGCTTCGGTTGGACCAACACTCGAAGG
>NW_021298900.1:0-1249 GCF_002162155.2 Triticum dicoccoides
CGATTTGATCTCTCGTTGGTGCAGCCCTGCCCCTCTCCCTCCTCCTCTTCTCCCATGGTGCTTGGCGAAGCCCTGCGGGATTGCCACGCTCCTCCACCACCACCACGCCGTTGTGCTGCTGCTGGATGGAGTCTTCCTCAACCTCTCCCTCTCTCCTTGCTGGATCAAGGCGTGGGAGACGTCACCGGGCTGTACGTGTGTTGAACGCGGAGGTGCCGTCCGTTCGGCACTTGATCATCGGTGATCTGAATCACGACGAGTACGACTCCATCAACCCCGTTCACTTGAACGCTTCCGCTTAGCGATCTACAAGGGTATGTAGATGCACTCCTCCTTCTACTCGTTGCTGGTCTCTCCATAGATAGATCTTGGTGATTCGTAGGAAAAATTTTGATTTTCTGCTACGTTCCCCAACAGTGGCATCATGAGCTAGGTCTATTGCGTAGATTCTTTGCACGAGTAGAACACAAAGTAGTTGTGGGCATTGATGTTGTTCAATATGCTTACCGTTACTAGTCCAATCTTGTTTCGACGGTATTGTGGGATGAAGCGGTCCGGACCGACCTTACACGTACTCTTACGTGAGACAGGTTCCACCGATTGACATGCACTTGGTGCATAAGGTGGCTAGCGGGTGCCAGTCTCTCCCACTTTAGTCGGAACGGATTCGATGAAAAGGGTCCTTATGAAGGGTAAATAGCAATTGGCATATCACGTTGTGGTCTTGCGTAGGTAAGAAACGTTCTTGCTAGAAACCCATAGCAGCCACGTAAAACATGCAACAACAATTAGAGGACGTCTAACTTGTTTTTGCAGGGTATGCTATGTGATATGATATGGCCAAAAGGATGTGATGAATGATATATGTGATGTATGAGATTGATCATGTTCTTGTAATAGGATTCACGACTTGCATGTCGATGAGTATGACAACCGGCAGGAGCCATAGGAGTTGTCTTTATTTATTGTATGACCTGCGTGTCATTGAAGAACGCCATGTAAACTACTTTACTTTATTGCTAAACGCGTTAGTCATAGAAGTAGAAGTAGTCGTTGGCGTGACAACTTCATGAAGACACGATGATGGAGATCATGATGATGGAGATCATGGTGTCATGCCGGTGACAAGATGATCATGGAGCCCCGAAGATGAAGATCAAAAGGAGCAAAATGATATTGGCCATATCATGTCACTATTTGATTGCATGTGATGTTTATCATGTTTATGCATCTTGTTTACTTAGGACGA
>NW_021298901.1:0-1043 GCF_002162155.2 Triticum dicoccoides
GGAGGAAGAGAAACAAGATCCCAAGTACCAGTGCGTTCAAGAGCAGCAATCTCCTCTGCCATCGCAAACTGCCATTCAGGATGAACAACAGCCTGACGGTAAGAAGTCGGCTCAAGAACAGCAGCACCAGCAGTGGGAAATCCAAAGCGATCAACAGGCGGACGAGGACGAGAACGCAAACCATAAGTAGGCTGAGAGAAAGATGACGACCCATCCACGGAGGCATCAACTGGTCGTGGACGACGAGTGTAATGTTGAGGAAGAGATGGAATAATAGAAGGAGGAATCGGCAAGGTAGAATCAGGGGGTGACGACGAAGAAGTCACCGGAGATGAAGGTGTAGAATCCGGTGACAAACTGGGAGAGGAAGTCACCGGAGATGAAGGTGGAGAACCCGGTGACAAGCTAGACGAGGAGACCGGGGAGGAAGGTGACTGCAAGTCAACGAGATGTGGAGAAGGAGAGCAAGTGGAATAGAGAGGTACAGTGTCGGCGAGGGTGATAGGTGTGTCAGGAAAAGTGAGGAAAGAGATATCCTGCACTGAAAAAGTCGAGGAAGATGGGCGTGGGTAGAAAGGACGAGACTCGTCAAAAGTCACATCTCGAGAGATACGCATCCGACGACCAATAGGATCCCAACAACGATAGCCCTTATGCTCATCACTGTAGCCTAAGAAAACGCACTCAACAGACTGAGCAGTCAGTTTGGTGCGTTCGCGAGGGGCAAGAAGAACATAGCAAACACAACCAAACAAGCGAAGCATCGAATAATCGGGAGAACGATCAAAAAGTCGCTCGAAAGGAACACCACCCTGTAGAGCAGCGGAAGGCTGTATATTGATAAGATAGGTGGATGTGGAGACGGCCTCAGCCCAAAAATGAGGCGGGAGAGAGGCAGCAATCATCAATGCACGAGCCGTCTCAAGAAGATGTCGATGCTTTCGCTCAGCCACACCATTCTGAGCATGAGCACCAGGACAAGAGAATTGAGAGAGAGTCCCGTGTTCAGCAAGAACACCACGCAACATCTTAGAGATATACTC
>NW_021298902.1:0-1161 GCF_002162155.2 Triticum dicoccoides
ATGCTAGTGGAATTGGATTAGGCGGTGTGTTATTACAAGATGGCAAACCTGTTGCATACTTTTCTGAAAAATTGAGTGGGCCTAGTCTGAATTATTCTACTTATGATAAAGAATTATATGCTCTTGTTCGGACTTTAGAAACATGGCAACATTATTTATGGCCCAAAGAATTTGTTATACATTCTGATCATGAATCTTTGAAACATATTAAAAGTCAAGCTAAACTGAATCGTAGACATGCTAAATGGGTTGAATTCATTGAGACTTTTCCTTATGTCATTAAACACAAGAAGGGAAAAGAAAATGTTATTGCTGATGCATTGTCTCGCCGCTATACTATGCTTTCACAACTTGACTTCAAAATATTTGGTTTGGAGACCATCAAAGATCAATATGTGCATGATGCTGATTTTCAAGATGTAATGCAGAATTGTAAAGAAGGAAGAATGTGGAACAAGTTCGTCGTTAACGATGGATTTGTGTTTCGTGCTAACAAGCTATGCATTCCAGCTAGCTCCGTTCGTCTTTTGTTGTTGCAGGAGGCGCATGGAGGAGGATTAATGGGACACTTTGGCGTGAAGAAGACGGAGGACGTACTTGCTACACATTTCTTTTGGCCAAAGATGAGACGGGATGTTGAGCGTTTTATTGCTCGCTGCACTACATGTCAAAAAGCTAAGTCACGACTCAATCCTCATGGTTTATAGATGCCTTTGCCTGTACCTAGTGTTCCTTGGGAGGATATATCTATGGACTTTGTTTTAGGTTTACCTCGAACAAAGAAGGGGAGGGATAGCATATTTGTTGTCGTGGATAGATTCTCGAAAATGGCACACTTTATACCATGTCATAAAAGCGATGATGCTGTTAATGTTGCTGATTTGTTCTTTCGTGAAATTATTCGCTTGCATGGTGTGCCAAATACTATTGTTTCAGATCGTGATACTAAATTTCTTAGCCACTTTTGGAGATGTTTATGGGCTAAGTTGGGGACTAAACTGCTTTTTAGTACTACTTGTCACCCCCAAACTGATGGACAAACTGAAGTAGTCAATAGAACGTTGTCTACTATGCTTAGGGCTGTTTTGAAGAATAATAAGAAAATGTGGGAGGAATGCTTGCCTCATATTGAATTTGCTTATAATCGTTCATTGCATTCTA
>NW_021298903.1:0-1762 GCF_002162155.2 Triticum dicoccoides
TCGCCGAGCGCAGCCGCAGCCGCGCCACCGTAACGCCGCGGCCACCGTCTCCCCCTCGACCCCTCGCTGTGCTTGCGAGCTCCGCCTCGACCCTCTCTTCCTCCCCACCGATCCACGGCCCTCCGGAAGCCCTGCATCGCCGCCCACGTCGCCGTTCCCCTCCTCGGCCACCGGAGATCGTCGCCGTCGATTCGCTGCACTCCGGCCGCCCCCGAGCCCACTAACCCTCCCTACAGCTCCGCGGTGAGCCTCCGTGCAGAACCCCTCTCTCTCCCCTCGCGTTTGCAAGCTCTAGGCCATAGCTCCGCCGCGGCCGAACTCCGGCCGCCGCTGACCTCGTCACCGCCGTCACTACAGCCGTTTGAGCTCGTCTCGGAGCGTGTCACCGCACTCAGGAAGCCACCAGGAGCCTAACGCTTATCCTAACTCGCCCTCCCGTGCACCACAGCGCCAACCCCGCACTCACCGAACTCCGGCGCCGCCGCGAGCTCCGTTCCGGCGAGCCCCGACGTCCCCGCAGCCTCCCACCTACCCCATCAGATGCGGGAGAGCCCGGGCTACGCCCCGGTGCCCTCAGCGCGCGAATCCGATGCCCCTAGCGCAAGTCCGGCGTGCTCCGCCGTGCTCTGTGGTCACCGCCGGCCAAACTCCGGCGGGCCGATGTGGCCACTTAGTTAGGGGCTAATCACCCTATGAGCCACTGCCATGTGGGCCCCTGCGCCTAATTAGGATTAGTATTTTTTCTGTTTAGTTTAGTCTAATTGCAGTGGCCCCACGCGTCAGTTTTGACCGTGCTGGCGTGGCCGTTGACTGGGCCCACCCGTCAGCGGCACTAAGCAGCCCCAGTCACTAACCAGTGGACCCCACTGGTCAGGTTTGACCTGAATCTGCCCCGTTGACCTGATGACGTCAAGGTGATGTCATGCTGACGCATTAAATGATTTTCTGGATTTAAAATAAATCAGAAAATCCAGAAAATTGTATAAACTTCTAAAATTCATAGAAAATTAACCGTAACTCCAAATTAAATAATTTATATATGAAAAATTATCAGAAAAATTCAAGGAATCCATCTGTACCATTTTCATGCATGTTAGAACAACTTATAGCTGCTGTTTAGCACAAATCAATTAAATGGCATTTGAATAATCACATATGGAGTTTGAATTTGAATCTTGTATTCAAACCAACTTCATTTAATCTGTTGCTAGTTGCATTAGCCCAAAACACATTCATTTTGCCATGTCATGAGCATGCATCATATTGTGCATTGCATTGATTGTGTTCCCTTCTGTGTTGCCGGTATTTGTCCCCTCTCGATAGACGTGATACCGATGATGTGATCGTTGACACTGATGAAGACTCAATGTTATCTTCAGAAGTGCCAGGCAAGCAAAAACCCCTTGTTCATTCCGATACAATCCTACTCTCTCGCTCCTGCTCTCTTTTAATGCATTAGGACAACACCGATTCATCTGTTACTTGCTGCGGTAGCTGAACCCCTTTATCCTCTGCATGACCTGTCATTGCCACAGTAAATAGATGAAACCCACTAGCATGAGTAGGAGTTGTTTGAGCCCTGTTGTGCCTACTCATTCATGCTTGTTTGTCATGCCTGCTACTGCTTAGAGTTGTGTCAGGTCTGATTCATCCGGGATGAATCAGAGGTGTGTGAACATGTCCTACTGTGTGTGAGCTAAGTGTGTGAACACGATTTGGTAAAGGTAGCGGTGAGAGGCCATGTAGGAGTACATGGTGGGTT
>NW_021298904.1:0-1657 GCF_002162155.2 Triticum dicoccoides
GAACTTGAAAAAAATAAAACGAAATAATGAAAATTAGAAAAAGAAAAGAAAAAAGAATTAAAAAATTAGAAAAGGAAAAAGACAAAAAGAGAGAAAAATCAAAATGAAAAAACAAAGAAAAGAAGAAATACCCGGTTCAGGAGGGTTCTAGAACGCATATCCTATATTCTTTATTATTCTTAGAAAGTTCATCCCCACTATAAGCAATTTCTCTCAACATGCAGCCTTTCACCTCACCAAGTGTGCCATGTCGGCATCCACTAACGTTATTTTTTCAACTATGCACCACAACCATTTACCTTTAATATTTGTCAATCATGCATCAAATCCATTACTTTTAATTCTTACAACACGCACTCTTCCACCCCCACTAAGTTATGCATGTCTGTCACATCATAATTGGCCACGTAAAATATCCACGTCATGCATTTTAGACATTCATATCATTGACATGGGATGGACCATTGACTATTACTGGCGGTAGACATTACTCCAATCTCCCGCCATTGCGGTTAAAATTTTGAAATGATGCAACTCCTCCTTACTAGTATACATATCAGCATAACTATGGTGATACAAGGCCTCAACGCAGTCTTAAATGCATACATCACTACTCATTCGAACACCCACCCAGCACCAAGGCAGGTTCAGAACACGCGTGATTCTACGAATCATCCGAGAATCATCCGAAGAGAAAAATCTTTGCCTTACACCCACAACATTACTGCCATCTTATTCTTAACTACGTCAACAACAATACAGCGCTTACCTTTTTATTGGCTGCATCATGATTCAGGAATTTCATCTCCTCGTCCATGGCTGCTCCTTCCCACGGTGCAGGCGATGCAAGGCACGACAACCTCGTTGGTGGGAAAACGGAGCGGACGCAGGAAGCCGAGCATCCCAACACCTTCGCCTTGCAGTACACGCAGGCATGCAAATCACAAAGCTCCCACCTTGTACACGCAGGCATGCAAATCACAAAGCTCCCATCACGATGCACCACAACTTTGACGGATGGCTAAGATAATAGGGTATACCCACACTCGAAAGTAGAAAGTCAACTCTCATCTCCAGATGGCACTATTCTACTATCCACGATCCAAATCGTGGGCAGTGAAAGTGACACGATCTTTCATTACTCATGATTTGGATGTGGATAGAAGTAATAGTGCCATTGTTAAAAAAAAAGTAATGGTGCCAAGAGTTGACTTTCTACTCCCAAATGTGGGTACATCCTACTATCCCAGCCGTCCGTCGAAGCCTTGAAGTAAAAGTACGCTACTACCATGATTGCTTTCACTGCCCACTACTAATCAGAAGCTTAATTAGATCTAGCAAAGGGCAATCTCTCTTGCCCATTGGGGTGCCTTTTATAGTGACTCCTACGTACCTAGCCTCATTTCTCACTCTCCACCATGGCCACTCCAGAATCACATTTCTCATAACATTTTCATGTCCTCAGTCAAGCCATGGTGTTTCATACACCATGTCACGAGCATTTTGGCAGTGATTCACACAGTTTGCACTTTGCGCCTAATTTCCCCCTGACACAACTACATGCAAAATTGCTTCACCATTTTGCACATAAGAAAGGTGTGTTTCAACCGACTGGGTAAATTGTGCCAATCTCCATTTCTTGCCTCTTTATACATAA
>NW_021298905.1:0-1386 GCF_002162155.2 Triticum dicoccoides
AAGAACCCTAACTGGCGAGGACATAGCAGGGTACGATGATCGACCTGAGGAACGTACGTGGTTGGGCATATCGATCAGGACGGGACCTACCTGGGCCTCATACCCAGCCGATCCCGGCCCGTCCACCGTGCCCAACTCGCTTCGGTCCTCCCCGAGGAGAAATTGGGTTGGCACCGGTTTAGCCTGGGCCTCATACCCAGCTAACCCCGGCCCACCCTGACTCGGCCCGAGAGCACAACGAAACAGCCCCTCTCGGCCAAGCAATGCGTTCAAATGCCGCGCCCGATCGGCAGCAATTCGAAGACCCAGAATTCCGGGCAAGACATGCGCAGGCGCCGCCGGCGCCGATCTAACCATTGATACGTCTCCAACGTATCTACTTTTACAAACACTTTTGCCCTTGTTTTGGACTCTAATTTGCATGATTTGAATGAAACTCACCCGGACTGGCGCTGTTTTCAGCAGAACTGCCATGATGTTGTTTTATGTGTAGAAAACAAAAGTTCTCGGAATGACCTAAAAATCCACGGAGACAAGTTTTGGAAAATATAAAAAAACTAGCGAAAGAATCAAGACCATGGGGCCCACACCCTGTCCACGACGGTGGGGGCGCGCCCACCCCCCTAGGCGCGCCCCCTGTCTCGTGGGCCCCCTAACGCTCCACCAACCTCAACTCCAACTCCATATATTCCGTTTCGTAGAGAAAAGAATCAGAGAGGAAGTTTCATCGCGTTTTACGACACGGAGCCGCCGCCAAGCCCTAATCTCTCTCAAGAAGGCTGATCTGGAGTCCGTTCGGGGCCCCGGAGAGGGGGATTCATCGCCATCGTCATCATCAACCATCCTCCATCACCAATTTCATGATGCTCACCGTTGTGTATGAGTAATTCCATCGTAGGCTTCTTGGACGGTGATGGGTTGGATGAGAGTTATCATGTAATCAAGTTAGTTTTGTTAGGGTTTGGTCCCTAGTATCCACTATGTTCTGAGATTGATGTTGCTATGACTTTGCTATGCTTAATGCTTGTCACTAGGGCCCGAGTGCCATGATTTTAGATCTGAACCTATTATGTTTTCATGAATATATGGGTGTTCTTGATCCTATCTTGCAAGTCTATAGTCACCTATTATGTGTTATGATCCGACAACCCCGAAGTGACAATAATCGGGATACTTCTCGGTGATGGCCATAGTTTGAGGAGTTCATGTATTCACTATGTGCTAATGCTTTGTTCCGGTTCTCTATTAAAAGGAGGCCTTAATATCCCTTAGTTTCCACAAGGACCCCGCTGCCACGGGAGGGTAGGACAAAAGATGTCATGCAAGTTCTTTTCCATAAGCACGTATGACTATATTCGAAATACATGCTTACATTACATTGATGAA
>NW_021298906.1:0-1616 GCF_002162155.2 Triticum dicoccoides
ATTTTGGGAAAGTTTCCAAAATGCTATGGGAACCCGTCTCTCCTTTAGCACCGCCTTCCACCCTCAGTCGAGTGGTCAAGTGGAACGTGTCAACCAGATTCTAGAAGACATGCTTCGAGCCTCTGTTATCTCATTCGGAATGGACTGGGAAAAGTGCCTTCCATTTGCCGAATTCGCTTACAACAACAGCTATCAATCTAGCTTGGGTAAAGCCCCTTTTGAAGTTCTCTATGGACGACGGTGTCGAACACCCCTTAACTGGTCAGAGACCGGGGAAAGACAATTCTTTGGCCCGGATATGATTCAGGAAGCAGAAGAACAAGTTCGCATCGTTCGTGAAAAGTTGAAAACAGCCCAATCTCGTCAAAAGAGTCAATATGACCGAAAAAATAAGGCTATGACTTTCGAGGTTGACGAGAAGGCTTATCTTCGGGTCACCCCTCCGAAGGGAACCCATCGTTTCAGTATCAAAGGCAAATTGGCTCCTCGTTACATTGGACCTTTTCGCATTCTTGCCAAACGAGGAGAAGTTGCCTACCAGTTGGAACTACCTCCGCATCTCTCCAGAGTCCATGATGTCTTCCACGTTTCTCAACTCAGGCGTTGCTTCTCGGATCCTATCCGTGGAGTGGACTACGAAACGCTTGATCTCCAAGATAATCTTACATACCGAGAGTACCCCATTCGTATCCTTGATCGGGCCGAGCGTACCACTCGACGTCATAATATTAAGTTTCTCAAGGTTCAATGGTCGCACCATTCTGAGGATGAAGCAACTTGGGAAAGGGAGGATCGTCTTCGACTCGAGTACCCCGCCTTCTTTCCGGAGGAACCCAAATCTCGGGACGAGATTCTTTTGAGTGGGGGTGAGTTGTCACACCCTAGCTAGTCATGCATTAGAGTGTTGCATCATGTTTACTCTTTCATCAGAAACTTGAAATGGGGATGACAGAACCCCCAGTCCCCTCTGAAACCAACTAGGGTTACTAAAATAATTTTCAATGAACCTGAAATGCCCTTCTAAAATGCCCATCATTTTTGTCTTGGTTCAGAACCTCTGCCAAAAGTGGTGCACATTTTCCTAGGCCATCTTAGGGTTTTTGAATTAAATCATAAATATTTGAATTTGGGCATTTAAAATTATATAAAATATTTAATGCTCAAATATTTCCAAACTAAAATGTTTCATGTTGGAAATAATCCAACTATGGACCAGGAGTAATTTGGTGATTTTTGAAGTTGCCTAGGTATTTTATTAAATTCAAACAAAGTTGCAGATATATTAAATAAAAACAGAAACAGAAAAAAAGGGAAAAACTTACCTGTCGCCCAGTACCGGCCCACCTGCCGGCCCAGCCCAGCACCGCGCCAGCGAGCTGCTTCCGGCCAGGCAGGCAGGCAGGTGCTCGACGGCGAGCACCGCATGGGTGCCACGCACCTGCTCGCCGCCTCGCCGCCTCCCTCGCCCGGCTAACGCCGTGGATCGGCCTCCCTCTCTCCCCCGAACCCCCCAGACACCCCCTCTCCTCTCCAGCTCCTCCCCCTCGCACGCCCCAGCCATGGCCGACGCCATCGCCGCCACCCCCTCGCCGTAGCCACGCCCTCCGTCCACCCCA
>NW_021298907.1:0-1615 GCF_002162155.2 Triticum dicoccoides
GACAACGATGCTACGATGGAGATCAAGGTGTCGCGCCGGTGACGATGGTGATCATGACGGTGCTTCGGAGATGGAGATCACAAGCACAATATGATGATGGCCATATCATATCACTTATATTGATTGCATGTGATGTTTATCTTTTTATGCATCTTATCTTGCTTTGATTGACGGTAGCATTATAAGATGATCTCTCACTAAATTATCAAGAAGTGTTCTCCCTGAGTATGCACCGTTGCGAAAGTTCTTCGTGCTGAGACACCACGTGATGATCGGGTGTGATAGGCTCTACGTTCAAATACAACGGGTGCAAAACAGTTGCGCACGCAGAATACTCAGGTTAAACTTGACGAGCCTAGCATATGCAGATATGGCCTCGGAACACGGAGACCGAAAGGTCGAGCGTGAATCATATAGTAGATATGATCAACATAGCGATGTTCACCATTGAAAACTACTCCATCTCACGTGATGATCGGTCATGGTTTAGTTGATTTGGATCACGTAATCACTTAGAGGATTAGAGGGATGTCTATCTAAGTGGGAGTTCTTAAGTAATATGATTAAATTGAACTTAAATTTATCATGAACTTAGTCCTGGTAGTATTTTGCAAATCATGTTGTAGATCAATAGCTCGCGTTGTTGCTTCCCTGTGTTTATTTTGATATGTTCCTAGAGAAAATTGTGTTGAAAAATGTTAGTAGCAATGTTGCGGATTTGATCCGTGATCTGAGGTTAAATCCTCATTGCTGCACAGAGGAATTATGTCCTTAATGCATCGCTAGGTGACGGACCTATTGCAGGAGCAGATGCAGACGTTATGAATGTTTGGCTAGCTCAATATGATGACTACTTGATAGTTTAAGTGCACCATGCTTAACGGCTTAGAATCGGGACTTCAAAGACGTTTTGAACGTCATGGACCATATGAGATGTTCCAGGAGTTGAAGCTAATATTTCAAGCAAATACCCGAGTTGAGAGATATGAAGTCTCCAACAAGTTCTATAGCTAAAAGATGGAGGAGAATCGCTCAACTAGTGAGCATGTGCTCAGATTGTCTGGGTAATACAATCGCTTGAATCAAGTGGGAGTTAATCTTCCAGATAAGATAGTGATTGACAGAATTCTCTAGTCACCATCACCAAGTTAGTAGAACTTCGTGATGAACTATGGCATGCAAGGGATAACGGAAACGATTCCCAAGCTCTTCGTAATGCGGAAATTGACGAAGGTAGAAATCGAGAAAAACATCAAGTGTTGATGGTAGACAAGACCACTAGTTTCAAGAAAAGGGGCAGAGGGAAGAAGGGGAACTTCAAGAAAAACAGCAAGCAAGTTGCTGCTCAAGTGAAGAAGCCCAAGTCTGATCCTAAGCCTGAGACTAAGTGTTTCTACTGCAAAGGGACTGGTCACTGGAAGCGGATCTACCCCAAGTGATTGGCGGATAAGAAGGATGGCAAAGTGAACATAAGTATATTTGATATACATGTTATTGATGTGTACTTTACTAGTGTTTATCGCAAACCCTTAGTATTTGATACTAGTTCAGTTGCTAAGATTAGTAACTCGAAACGGGAGTTGCAGAATAAACAGAGACTAGTTAAGGGTGAAGT
>NW_021298908.1:0-1204 GCF_002162155.2 Triticum dicoccoides
CCCTGGGACCTGGCAAACTAAATTCAAATCCAATTTGTATTCGATTACGAATATCCACAGATAATTATACATTTTGTTATTTATTTCTTCAAACCACAACAAAGATTTATCCCACCTGTATATATGATTATGATTTAGAAATGTCGTGATCTTCGAATTCAGTAGGTTGGATACACTCTGAGTCAAACAGTTATTTCATCCAATACAATATGCTCACACGACAAACAGTTCACCTTATGTCAATCATACAAGTACTGAGGATTACCTCGCCTAAAAAATTCGGATCATTACAACACATGGACAACATAGGGGGTCTTGCAACATAATCCATTCAGAGACATGACACAACATGCAAGTACAATAATCTAATGAAAATTTCAATTGGTATCTAAAGAAGAACCGGGATTATCTTGGGCTTCATATAGCAGAAACAGCAGGACCTCCTCCGTCTTCGAATGCAACATTCTTACTTCCTCCAATTATTGGGTTGCTTGCATAATGTGTGCCGCTAATTCCGTAATTTCCAGCCTCAAGATAAATATTACCTCATTCATGGCAGCCACACCATCTCTTTCTGCCTCTAGTAGAGCCTCAAGCACTATAATATCTATGCTCAAACTGCTCTCCGGCGGTGTTGCCTCTGAACTGCTACCATCTGGTAACATGGATGGCGCACTGCTTCCACAAATAGATTCTGGGGTTGTACATTGTGTCCTAGTGTGAACGACATCCTGAAAGGTTTTCGCTGGACATCAGTAAGAGATAGTTATCATATGATCCAGGCAGTAAGCTTACATGGTAAACGACGGGCAAATTATTGCCGAGCATGGCAAACTATATTTAAATGGTTCGAAGCAGCATCAGCCGAAAAGAAATTAAAATAGTAAGATGAAACTAGGGATGTAAGTGGCAAATAAATGAAATCCGCCAGTCCCATCTAGTTAGTTTTTGCTACCTCCCTAGTTCATTTTCCTCAAAAAAACAAAAACTCTTTTGAACTATCATACCACTAGTGAACTTTAATTGGGATTAAACCGGACCCAGTTGACATCCCTAGTTGAAAGGGAGTGTACAACCGCTATATTTAAGTTGCCAAGGCATCTAAGCAATTGAAATAATCTGAGAAAGCACTTAACAGTGTGGCCTCATATAAACTACAAAGACAGTCTTGTGATGAAGTTGAGAGGAAAAGTTAAGGACTCAA
>NW_021298909.1:0-2176 GCF_002162155.2 Triticum dicoccoides
TTGTGGTGAAATGACATTAGAAGTGCTATAGAGAAATAATAAAACAACATCAAGTCTCCAAAAATGTCCTTTTAAAGTGTCTTTTTGAGCGCTTTTGCCCAAGAGATTCTCGAATGTCATTTGTCGAAGAAATTTTGGTTCTCCTAGAACTCCCGAGCAGCTTTTCCTAGTGTACCGTTCATACTCAGTGCAATACACTGGAGCACCAAAATGTCGTCCTTGTAATTGTATGTATGGTGATATAGTTGTTAAACTGAAATCCAGCATAGGCTAACTAAATTTGTGATCTGGAAACGGAAGTACAAAGCGAAGTAACAATTCTCTTTTACACCGACAGTGATGCCATCACATGCAGGGCAACTCCTATCCGTTCATGGCCTTGAGCAGCTCTAGATTACTGCTCAGTTATGCCTAACGAATTTTATTTAGGACCTTCCACTGAATTATTCGATTAGATTATTTATCCTATATGGAACAACATGGCATTTGCCATATTACTTGGCCATCTAATGTAATATTATTATCACTCTAAACGCAAGAGGAGTACAGATTGATTATTCAGCTCAAATAGTAGATTACGTGATCTCCTTGGATGCTACTACGTCCTTTTGCTGGGTGCTCTTCCTTAATAATTGTCTCCGAATAGGACTCTCCTTTTAGCAGACTGCCGTTCTTTGCCATATCAACGTAAGTTTTTTTCCTCAAAGGATTTACCAACGTGAGCTTATACTAGCACACATGCCCGTGGTTGCAACGGAGAAAAGAAATATCACACACTCTAACAAAAAACATTACCATGTTAATTCTTCATCATGTGGTGCTTGATAGTTTATATAGGTGGTGAACACCAAAAAATCACCTCATCCGTCCTTTAGTGTCTATACTTCAACATTCGTGCTTCACTACAGAATAAATGTGAGCTGACATGACCCAAGAGTTGGCCGATTGAGGAATTGAACGGGGAAGTGATGTTCATGTCTGGTGGGATCAAGAGTGTTGCATAAAGATCCTCCATCCACCAGCTAATACGTGAAACACTTGAAATCTCGCCGTGCACGGAATGAGGACTGTAGAAGATTATGCAACTCACAATATATAGATCGGGTGCAAGTCGAAGCGGCACCATGGTCGACGCAAAGACTGGATCGGAACTCCTCGAAGGACCAAGTACACAAGCCCTTGGTCATGATGTCAGCAAACTGTTGGGAGGTAGGGATATGTAGCGCACGTACATGACCAAGAGCTACCTGCTCCCGAACACAATGGATATCTCAATGTGCTTGGCGCGTCGATGATGAACCGGGTTGGCGGAGAGGTAGACCACGGAGACGTTGTCACAGTAGACAATCATGGCCTTGTCAACTGGAGACAAGAGCTCATGTAGAAGATGACAAAGCTAGGAGCACTCGACGACGACGTTGGCGATGGCGCGGTACTCCGCTTTAGCGCTGGAGCGGGAGACATCGAGCTGCCGCTTGGAAGACCAGGAGATGAGTGATGGCCCAATATAGACGCAATAGCCGGAGGTCGAGTGGCGCGTGTCAGGGCAGCCGGCCCAATCAGCATCATAGTAAGCGATCAAGTCCAAAGAGGTCGACGCCTGGAGTGACAACCCGAAATCCAAGGTGCCGCGGATATAACGTAGAATGCGCTTGTCCGCGGTCCAGTGAGCATCAACAATCGACCTGCTGCACGGCGTACTGAAGCTCCGGACGGGTAAGAGTGAGGTATTGAAGAGCACCAACTATCGACCGGTACAACGGAGCATCTGACGCTGGAGAACCATCGGTGGCAGAGAGCTTAGCCTCCGTAATGACAGGCGTGACAGCCGGTTTGCAGTTGAGCATCCCAGCATGATCAAAAAGCTCATGAGCATACTTCCGCTGATGAAGAAAGAAGCCATCTGCTTGGTGAATCACCTCGATGCCGAGAAAATAGTGGAGAGGACCCAATGTAGGAGATATGCCCAAGAGGCAATAATAAATGATATTATTTATCTCCAAGTTCATAATTATGTTTATGTTCCATGCTATAACTGCTATGGTTCTCGAGCCTGCAATAACACGAGTGTCGATGTCAAAACCGGCGGATCTCGGGTAGGGGGTCCCGAACTGTGCATCTAAGGCGGATGGTAACAGGAGGCAGGGGACACGATGTTTTACCCAGGTTCGGGCCC
>NW_021298910.1:0-2466 GCF_002162155.2 Triticum dicoccoides
AGAATCTTCAGGGAATATACTCAAACATAAAAGACAAGATTTCAGATGAGCAGGCAGATCAAAGTAACTAAGTGATAGTATCTTCATCATTCCTTCAACACTGGGATTTCTTTGAAGTGCTCGACCAATCGAATCTTCAACTTGTTTCCATGGACCCTCTGTCCTTTC
Organism: Triticum dicoccoides; assembly: GCF_002162155.2. Lineage (NCBI taxonomy): Eukaryota > Viridiplantae > Streptophyta > Magnoliopsida > Poales > Poaceae > Triticum > Triticum dicoccoides. Next base: position 169 of record NW_021298910.1, read on the forward strand.
AGTATTAGCCAACAAACCAGATATAGCAATGATTGCCAAAGGCAATCCAGCACATTTTCTCAAAATATGCTCAGAAACCTTTTTAAGGTATGAGGGGCAATTTTCTTCGACGTTGAATAATCTTGTGTAAAACAATTGCCTGGAGTGCACCATGTCAAGAGGCCTTATGCAATAAATATCTCCACTAAATGGTGTTGAACGACATGATTCAGCAACATCATTTATACGAGTAGTAGTGATTATGATACTGCCTGAACTTTTCACCGGAAATGCATGCTTAAGAACATGCCATGTATCCACATCCCATATGTCATCAACAACAACAAAATACCTACACAAGGATACATGGTTGATATCAGTGTGGTAATGAAATAAAGTCGTATAAAATAAGATAGACAAATACATAAAACAATAAACATGTTCACGGTGGCAACATACAAATCTATATCTACTAATAAAGCAAGGTGTGTTTCTCCGACTTTCATCCATTCACCGTTGAAAAGATTTTTTTTTCTATCCGAGGTGGTGCTAAATTTTTGTGCGTCTATCTGTTTTTCTTTTCGACACAAGTGTGTCTGTCTGCTAGAAAAGGAAAACTGATTTCTCCAGAATTTCGTATGTGGGTTATGCGCGTTCTGGACCAACAAAGACAACTCGCTTATTTTCCTGCCCACGCATACGGAAAAACACTATGTGCGGTACGCCGCGACACTTAGTCAGGGCTTTCGCACAGGGCGCCCAAGACTGGGCCGACCCGGTTATTTTTCTGTTCCATTCTCTTTTTCTTTCCAATTTTTTCTTTCTTCCGTGAATTAAAAATGTTCAAAATTACAATTTTTGTTCAAATTTTCGAAAACTTTTAAACTTCTAAAATTGTGTTCCAATTTTGAAACTGTTCAGAACCTAAAAAAAATCTCTTTCCCAATTTGTTCAAAATTCAAAAAATGTTCCCAATTTTTTAAAATGATTTTTTTCCAAAAAATCGAGATTATCTAAAACTATGCATTTAAAAAATAGAAATTCGGAAAATATTCTAGTTTTAGCGAAATGTTCGCAAATACAAAATAATGTTCCCGTTTAAAAATATAGTTTATGAAATTGTTCTGAATGTACAAAACATGTTCCTGTTTTTAAAAACTGTTCACAAATTAAAAAACGTATATTTTTATAAAGGCTCATTGTTTCAAAAAATTGTGAATAAAAAATGATCATGTTTAATTTTTTTTCATGTTTTCCAAAAATGTGCGGAATTTTCAAAAAAATATTTCAGGTTTCTATGAATATTCGGCAATTCATAATATGTATTATTTTAGAAGTTAAAAAAATCAAAAAATGTTTCAAATATGACGCAACAATATAATTAATAATATTCGCACTGGCCATTGGTTAGCATTATGCGTTTGTTCTGGTCGCTAGCAGCACGTGGTTGAGTATTTGAGGCCATGAGTTTATCATTTAATGTGTCCTTTTTTTAGTTTTACTTGCACCTTACAGATGAGGTCTTTTGTTGCCTGTCAGTGGGCTGACCCAGACGTGAACTGCTAGGGGTCCCACGCGCTATTTGACGCAACTAGTGTCATATAGTAGCTCCCACGCTGCTAACCCAAGGAAAAGGAAAAATATACGTATAGATTTTGTTCCGTCCGTTCCACACATAATTTCTGAAGTTTTCCGTTTGTCTCGCGGGTGGACCAAACTGTGCCTAGACAGATGAGCAACAAAAAATTTAGGCCGCGAGGGGATTGAACTACGGACCTTTCGTATTGTGCTGATGGCCAAAATCAACTCAGCTAGCTTGAAATTATGATATGAATAGTCCCACCTTAGAGCATTATACTAAATCACACCAATTTTTATATGTCCCTAGGTTGTTAGGAAATAAGAAGGTTGTCTGACAATAAGAAAGTTGTTTCAAGAATCATGAGTAGAATGAGGGACTCCATAAATTATTGCCAGTGATAGCTTGCGCGTGCCAATAAAATTGAAAATGTTGGTTAGCTATAATTAAAAGAAATTGTGGGCACATACCAATAAAAGAGAATGTGCTGGTTTGGCTCTAATTAAAAAAATTATGGGCACGTGCTAAAATAACCAAAGAGAATAAACCCTGATAAACAAGGGACATTCATTCTTGGTTATGCGATCATTATGCTAATATAACGGGATTTATGTGCTGTAATTAGTAATCCATCCATTTATGCCGTTGTAGAAGAGAGTGGTCGAAGCAACCATTCCTCGAAGGTCTCCACGCAGCAACCAAATGAGGTAGCCACAACCCTAAGACGGAGGCGGACCCGG
>NW_021298910.1:3399-4668 GCF_002162155.2 Triticum dicoccoides
TGACTGTGGGCTTCACCTTCGCATGCCCGTGTTGGGCGACGCAAGCCGGTGCGTCAGATTCTCTATCATAGCTACCACTTCACCCTCCCTATTAATGGAGTTGCCACACATTCGATGCCCTGCTCCACCACCACCTTCCACCTCTTCACGGTTGTGTCCTAACGCATCCTTGTACCCCCAAGTGGCGATCCACCCCAATTACCTCCAAGCCTAACACACTCCTTCTCCGCCACCTTGTGCTAATGTGCGTGCGGCACGCACTCCTAGCCAAACCCTTGCTCCATCAATGGGTCTGGGTTGCGTTCTCGGCGCTCTGGTTCACCATTCCACCTCGTTCCCTCCATGACTAAGGTGACGTCGAGCGTGCCAACTCCGACCATCATCGCCCACTTGAGCCATCATGCTCCAACCCGCCTCTTCCTGTTCTGGTGGCCTATGGTGCCCCTCACTCTCCCCGTGCTGGGTCGTGTCCTACGACGGGATACTCCATGTGCGGGCAACCTTCACACCTCTCAAGTCCAAAGAGCACTTTTGCCTCCCATTTCTCCTTCCCTTTTTTTGCCAGCCCTGCATTGGTTGGTGACAGCCAGTTGTCGGAATCGTATGTTGGCATGGGTGTTGTGTTCAGGAGGCATCGGTGTGCTGTGCTAAAACAAGAGAAATCCAGGAGAATGCCATGTCGGCGGCCGCCGATTAGAAAAGACGATGCATGTTGATGTGGTGACTCTGATGTGCACCACTCCCATGATGGTGGCTTGCCATTCTCCTCCTTGCAAGGTGAAACCTGGTGAACTTGTCTCTCACCATGTCAGTTTCCTTCTCAGCAACACGCTAATATCCTATTCTCACCAGGAGAGCCTCATTTTTTACCCCATACATAGTTACCGCGTCAACATGCATCGTCTCACCATGTCAGTTTCCTTCTCAGCAACACACTAATATCCTCTTGTCTCCATGAGAGCCTCCTTTCTTACCACATACATAGTTACCGCGTCAACATGCATCATCTCACCATGTCGGTTTCCTTCTCAGCAACATAATAATATCCTCTTCTCACCATGAGAGGTGTTTTATGTTTTCCTGTTCTTGCTTCGGCATTATGTTGACCCCTCAGGCTGTATGGTTTTTCGATATGGCTTTCCTCATTGATGAAGGTTTTAGATCCGCTCTTCCTCAAAAATTGGATCATGGCTCTCGGCCAGGTGTCCCTCATATACCAGATCATTTTCTTTGAAATAGAATCAGTATTCAGGTGGGGATATCCCTCCC
>NW_021298910.1:6978-7639 GCF_002162155.2 Triticum dicoccoides
AAAAATGAGAATGAAAAATAATTATGGAGGCTCTGGTGTGGGGACTCTTAGTTTGTGTGTCGCCTGGACAGCCTCCAAAATATTATGGAGAGTGATCCATGCTCTTTATGGAGGCTTCCAATACGAAGACTTTGTTAGAGTTACTCTTATAAAATGTATGAGTGATTTTAGTACTAGAGGGCCGAGGTTAGCTACTTGATCTACTCCCTAAGAGCATGGCTATTGGAGCAAGTATAATAAAATGACGTAAGGAGGCTATAGAAGTTGCCACATCATATTTGTGCTAAGTTGGAGGAAAAGAAAAGAAGCGGCTTGTAGATTTATTCCCACCAATAGCATGGGATTCAAAAAACTTTGTAGTGAGGTAGGTTCGATATTAGTTGGGTAGTATATTTGTATAGCTTACTATTATATAGGTATGCTATTAGACTAACCATAGGTCACATGCTAATGAGATATTGCCAGCAAATGGCTCTATTATTATCCTTTGTCATAGTACATATGATGATATTAGCTATTAGATATTAATTTGCCTTGGAGCATCTGTAGAGGTGACTCTTGTAGGAGAGTCCATTGTACTTGGTATAGATGATAGTGTCATGTAAGCAGACTATAAACGGAAAATACACAGGAGCTCCCTGGTGCTCCGCACCCCTATAGG
>NW_021298910.1:9692-13647 GCF_002162155.2 Triticum dicoccoides
GGTGGCCAGCTTCCCAAGGACGGGCTTCAAGGCACCCGTCGCCGCACTCACCAGAGCCGCCTCCATGGTTGCGCTTGGTGCTAGCTCAGAAGCTCGCTCAGTTAGTTTTGTGTGTATGAATTGGATGCGAAAGCAGTGTAAGCGGAATGATGCTACCCCTCTTGATCGGGCTTATAGCGCTAGCCAGCTAGCTTAATTAGTTGCATGATTGCATCGACCGGCCATATTTAAACAATTAGTTTTGCATCAAGTTGCTCTAATAAAACAAGTAATCAATCCACTTGCTTAATTAAGATATGCTAAAGTTATGCCGCCCCACGTTGAACGATGCTCAGATGTCATGGGCTGTACTCTCCTCGCGTTGGGTGCTGCTACCAAGTTGGTCCAAGTCAATTGTTCATCCAGCTAGAGCTGTTCACACGCACACCCCTCCACGTTGCTCGCTCACGACAAACTCTCTTGACCCGAAATATGCGGCTTCTTGTTCGGTAATAAACGCTTAATCATACCGCATCATTAGATGCCAACTGTCTTAATCAGCACTCGTACATTTGTGTTTAATAAACTCTCTAGCTTAACAAGTCTTATTACCATGTTCGTCGACTCACGTTGCTGGGGCCCAGTTGCACGAAACTATACTTCTTATTTTCCGTAGTTAGCCCACTAATCGGTGACTCCAAACTCCAAAGACAATTGTTTTCATAGTTAACACACTTATCTCTGACTGTAAAGATGTGGTGCTTAATTTTTGTACTCATTAGGAAAGATGGGGAAGATGAAGGCTCCTCGTCGGATGGGCAAGATTGTGAATATAGCACCCTTGAACATCATGATGTACTCACCACCCCCCCCTCCCACACACACACACACCACCACCACCAAAGTGCCTATGGCGTGCTTGGCAACCAGTGCGAGGCCCAACTAAGCCCGCGCAGTGCGAAAGTCACGCGTTTGGTAAGCTGGGATGCGTGCGTTTGTCGGTGTGCACGAAACATAAAGCTATCACACGCAATGCTGACGAAGAACTGCTAAATCGGTCATTTTTTACAAGCCAAGCTCGAGCGACCCGTTGCCCTTGTCTGCAGCCGCCGGGATGTTGGGGAACGTAGTAATTTCAAAAAAATTCCTACGCACACGCAAGATCATGGTGATGATATAGCAACGAGAGGGGAGAGTGTTCGTCCATGTACCCTCGTAGACCGTAAGCGAAAGCGTTAGCACAACGCGGTTGATGTAGTCGTACCTCTTCATGATCCGACCAATCCAAGCACCGAACGTACGGGGCCTCCGAGTTCAGCACACGTTCAGCTCGATGACGATCTCCGGCCCTCCGATCCAGCAAAGGCTCCGGAAATGAGTTCCGTCAGCACGACGGCGTGGTGACGATGTTGATGTTCTACCGGTGCAGGGCTTCGCCTAAGCTTCGCGACGATATGACCGAGGTGGAATATGGTGGAGGGGGGCACCGCACACGGCTAAGGAACGATCCGTAGATCAACTTGTGTGTCTCTGGGGTGCCCCCCCGCCCCCGTATATAAAGGAGCCAGGGGGAGGAGGCCGCCGGCCTAAGGGGGCGCGCCAAGGGGGGAGTCCTACTCCCACCGGGAGTTGGACTCCCCTTTTCCAAGTTGGAGTAGGAGAGAAGGGGGAAAGAGGAGGAGGAGGGGAAGGAAAGGGGGGGCGCCGCCCCCCTTCCCTTGTCCTATTCGGACTAGGAGGGGGATGCGCCTTCAAAGACAGCGTCAAGAACAGAGAACTGAGTTTGAAATTTGGTCGAACCGGTGACATGACCTTGAGTCGGATGATGGAGATTGCTACCAAGTACGCCAACGGCGAAGAAGAAGACCGACTTTGAAGCGGCAAGCACAAGCCGAGTCAGTCGGAAAAAGGAAACACCAGTCGGAAACTGAAGCGGAAGGCTGAACCGGCAGCTCCTGGAGAGGCTCTGGCCGTGACTCAAGGAAAGTTAAAGGGGAAACCAAAAGGATCCTGGAACCCCAAGAAGGTAAAGGATAAAGAAGGGAACGACGTGATGGATATGGCGTGTCACATTCACACGAAGAAAGATGAAGAGGGGAATATCATTTACCCAAAGCACACCACTCGCCAATGTCGACTCCTGATCCAGCAGTTTCAGGGAAAACAGTCTAAGGACAAGGAAAAGGAGTCGGACAAGGCCGAAGACAAAGAGGACAGTGAGGGAGGATATCCGCATATCAACTCCACTCTGATGATCTTTGCAGATGTGGAAAGCAGAAGTCGACTGAAAGTGATTAACTGAGAGGTGAACATGGTTGCCCCAGCAAAGGCAAATTATCTGAAGTGGTCTCAAACACCCATCACATTCGACCAATCTGATCACCCGACTCATATTGCCACCCCCGGGAGGCAAGCTTTGGTGGTCGATCCAGTTGTCGAAGGCACTCGACTGACAAAGGTGCTGATGGATGGTGGAAGTGGGCTGAACTTATTGTATGCAGACACATTGAAAGGTATGGGCATTCCGATGTCCCGACTGAGCACTAGTAACATGAGCTTCCATGGAGTTATACCAGGGAAGAAGGCCGAGTCACTCGGCCAGATAGCTTTGGACGTAGTGTTTGGTGATTCGAAGCATTTTCGCAAAGAAAAGTTGACGTTTGAGGTCGTGGATTTTCAAAGTGCATATCATGCCATTTTGGGGAGACCAGCCTATGCACGGTTCATGGCTCGACCATGTTACGTGTACCTCAAATTGAATATGCCCGGTCCCAAAGGTGTGATCACTGTCACCGGTGATAGGAAAAAGGCAGAGGAGTGCTTTCAGAAGGGCTCCAAGATTGCTGATTCCCAAGTGACAGCTGTCGAGTTCGAAGAATACAAGCAAAACGCAGATCCGAGTGACTTGCTGCGATCCAAGAAGCCCACCACAGAGTCTGCATTCCAGTCGTCCGGCGAGACGAAGCCTGTTCACATTCACCCGACCGACCCCGAAGCAGCTCCGACCGGCATCTCCACAACACTCGACCCAAAATAGGAAGAAGCGCTCATCCAGTTCCTCCGTGAGAACTGGGACATTTTTGCATGGAAGCCCGCTGACATGCCAGGTGTTCCCAGGGGACTGGCTGAGCATTGCCTAAGAGTCGACTCGTCTGCAAAACCAGTCAAAGAACATCTTCGGCGGTCCGCCGTCCAGAAGAGAAAGGCCATCGGTGAAGAAGTAGCTCGACTGTTGGTGGCAGGATTTATCCGAGAGATATACCACTCCGAGTGGCTCGCTAATGTCGTCATGGTTCCTAAGAAGGACAAGTCGCTCCGAATGTGCATTGATTTCAAGCACATCAACCGGGCCTACCCGAAAGATCACTTTCCTCTCCCTCGCATAGATCAAATTGTTGACTCGACCGCAGGATGCGAGAGGTTGTCTTTTTTAGATGCTTACTCCGGGTACCACCAGATCCGTCTGTATGGGCCCGATGAGGTAAAAACAGCTTTCATCACTCCATTCGGGTGCTTCTGCTATATCACCATGCCATTCGGCCTCAAGAATGCCGGAGCCACATTTATGCGAATGATTCAGAAGTGTCTACTCACCCAAATCAGTCGGAATGTGGAAGCTTATATGGACGATATTGTTGTCAAGTCACGAAAAGGTTCCGACCTGCTCGCTGACCTCGCCGAAACATTTGCCAACCTCAGAAGGTATGATATCAAGCTCAATCCATCAAAGTGCACATTTGGAGTTCCTGGTGGCAAGTTACTCGGTTTTCTCGTTTCCGAACGGGGAATCGACGCTAACCCAGAGAAGATTGGCACTATTCTCCGAATGAAACGCCCTGTGCGAGTGCACGATGTCCAGAAGCTTACTGGATGCTTGGCTGCATTAAGTCGATTCATCTCACGACTCGGTGAAAAGGCACTGCCTCTTTACCGACTGATGAAGAAGGCTGACAAGTTCGAGTGGACTCCAGAAGCT
>NW_021298911.1:0-1621 GCF_002162155.2 Triticum dicoccoides
ATATAGACAACATACATTAAAACGATCAGTGTCAATGCTAATTTCAGCCTTTTATTTTTGGAGTCACAAATAAACATTATTTGAAATGTTAATATGTTTATCTCAAGTGGGAACAATCTTGCTGTACCATTGAAGTTATTTAATAAGGGATGCTTCTTTTCTAATTTAGGGTAAGATTTGCTTCTAGCTTCATGTTCTCAGATAATACTGGCGCATAATGCATTCAGGCTGCATTTATCAGGCTGCACCTTGTTATTCTTCAATTATGAAATTCCTTGATCCTACAAATATAATTGATAACTACACAAACATGCATTGCGCTCTGTAATGACAAGCTAGCGCAGCCTAATACCTTAACTTTCTACTCCACCCAGTTTAAAGTAGTGCATCAACACTTAGGCCTCCAATGGCAGCGCCTCTCCACACTTGTGCTATTTTCTGCTACTTCATGCGCAGGTTATTATAGGTTCTTGAAGCAACTCAACCCTGTCTCCTATAAATTATAGAAAAGCATTACTCCAGTCACATGGTGATGCCTACTGAAGCCACCAACATGTAAACTCCAAAATGCTGACTTATTATTCTCAGTCAGGATGGTGGCCACCTAAGGATGTAGTTTTCGGTGCACCTACTCAGCTACGTAGAGAATGAAGATGCACACAACATTTTGGATATTGTATGAGAACTGATTAGGCATATTAAGAAATACTGAGATAATAATGTTATCTGAGTATCTGCTAATGATCAGAAGTATTAAGAAATACTGATATAATAATGTTTTTATGGCTCTATGTCGTAGGGTGCTACATCAAAGCATTTTCTTTATTTGTAATACTTTTTAGTGCAATCAAAATATGTGTATGTATGCTAATTCTCACATATGTATGTAATATTAGTCATGACATGCATTTGCACGTGCACGTTAACTAGTATAGATAAAGAGACATCTCTATTTCAAAATTCTGAATATTACAAACACCACCACACGCACAAAATCACAGACTTCCCTAATACCGGGATCACTATAAGGCGGAAAGAAAATTATGAAGTATATTTGCATGTGAGTTACAAATAAATGACAACAGGAAGAAAAAACTATAATATAATTTGCATGTACTTTACAAGCAACATACGTAAATAGCTAAATTACAGAATAGATTTTTTTTTGTAAAGTCATGCAATTAGATTATACATCACTCTTCCACCAAGATAAGGTGGAATCACTTCCTTGCTCATAATGAACTGTTGTATATGAGCACCTGAAGTAGGAAAAATAACTAGCACAGTATCATAAAGCGAGGCTATGATGAGATTTATTAAGAGGTTATTATAGGAAAAAGTTGTAAGCAGCAAGTTATGTCAAGTATAAAATAAGGAATTTGTTTGTGCAACATGCCAGAGATAAGATTAAAAGTATTGGTAAAACAGATAAGTGAAGGGAGGGAATGACAGAGAGATAATATTCGTGAAAGATAATTATATACAAATAATAATTTCACATAGCGATTAGTGTTGAGCGGCTTCAAACAGCTTGGAGAGCCTATAAGTCAACGCATTGTACCAGACAAACATAATATACTTACATGATAGAGATGCAAGGAATGAAGGAGGTGGGGGGGGG
>NW_021298913.1:0-2202 GCF_002162155.2 Triticum dicoccoides
CAACCAAAATGGGTTACACTCTGAGCATTGTACAGCTTTACTTGAAAATCCACACCATGATGGATACTTAGGATAATTTTTTTGGTTTCAAAACTTTCATGGTCTTCAAAACCCATCCTCTCGAAGACATAGCGTCTTGCAAAGCATGGGATAAGTTAGTCGAATTGGAAAAGATGAAAAATATTGTCATGATTAAAATAGTTGAAGTCATGAGTAATTACGAAAAAAAAACTATTATCGTCGGTTGCGTACCGTATGAACATCGAAGGTCTCCTCGAGCTTAATGCTGAAGCGACGATCTTCGTCCAGCACAATGAACCCGTCGCAGATACCTCGGTCGTCGTGACACCAGTCGCACTCCCCCGGGCGGTTTTCGTCGTCCGATGAGTATGACATTTCCGGCCTACGTTCATAATTCAAATATTAAACTAGATCATTATTATTAATCACGGGTTGACTATCGATGATCGATGTACGTAGCTCCTCCTTTCATTCCTGAATGCATTATTATATCAAATTGTCTAGCACACGGGAATGAAGGAGAACTTATCCAATATGAGCATTCAATAAGCAAAACCAAATCATAAAATAAGCAAAACCAAATCATAAAATAAAGTATATAGTATTCAAATTAGCATGCATTCAATAATTATAAGCAAAAGTACATCATCTCTTGGTGTCCGTACATCGTCGAATATTATCACTAATACAACTAGAACCGTAGCGCCCGACGGGTATCGACGTGGGCGGTGGACACCCAAAGATAAGGAACCATCACAGGATCATAGCTCCAGTAAGATCCCTGAAGAACCTGCCAGGTATTGTCGAATCTGCCCTCCAATGCAACCATGTAGCGACGGACGTGCTCGTCCTCCTCGCTGACACGGTGATGTACCACCACTAGTAGAAAACCACCCATTAGTCCCGGTTCGTAAGGGCCTTTAGTCCTGGTTCATGAACCGGGACTAATGGGTCGTTACTAATACCTCCACCCATTAGTCCCGGTTCAATCCAGAACCGGGACCAATGTGCCTCCACGTGGCTCTGTGCGCTCACCCCAGTCAAGGGGCCTTTGGTCCCGGTTGGTGGCACCAACCGGGACCAAAATGCATCCACGCGTCAGCATTCCAGTTGCTGGGGTTTTTGTGTTTTTTTTGAAAGGAGGGGAGGTTGGGGGTTTTGGGGGGTTAATTTAATTAGGTGTTTCATATATTGTGTTAGCTAGCTAATTAATAGAGAGAAGTGTCCTCTCTTATGTCCGTGCTTGGACGCTGCATACTATATATACATAAGTGATTGAGAGAACCATTCAGTACAGAAGTTCGTCATGCATACCGAGAGAAGTGGTCGATCGACCTCTCCTTCTCCGAGAGGTTGGTCGAACAACAAGTTTTCGTATCATGTATCCGACGCTACTGGCTACATACATGTACAATATGTATAAGATCTCTTATAATTACAAACCCCTAGCTAGCATTTGAAATCAATTTCCACTTGGTATTCTCCGGTTTTACTGATGACGTGGTCAAGAAAGAATCCCGCCAATTCCTCTTGAATTGCTTTCATGCGATCTGGTTCTAGGAGTTCATTCCGCATCTGCCACGTCTAATTTGAAGAAGGGGTTAATTAATACATATATATGAATGAAACTCAACAGAAATGATGGTGTAATAAAATGAAATTGTGAATATTATTGCTTACGCACTTCATATTGTCTTTGAGAGTAGCCCCGCTTGTTTTTCAAAGTCGCGGTGTGGATGAACTCGCACACGTAGTATCCACAGAAATCATTCCCTTCCTCCTGCCACAAGCACTTTACAAAAAATAGAGGTCAATCAAACTGATAATGAAGCATTATAAATGGCATTGATGAAAGTATAGCTATATATAGAATCAACGGACCGGAGATGCGCGCAACTAGCTAGCCAGTAGTACTTACTTTCGGGTATGTATATCACAGCTCCTTCGGCAGTCCCGGAGCTTCTGCGGTGAACTGTTTCCAAACCCTGCAAGACAAAGAAAATAATTATTATTACTTGAGATATCAGGAAATGAACAAAAAGTTACCGATATGGTGCGATAATTATGATCGATTGAACTTACTTGCTGAGCATTTCAGTCATGTCCGCATAGGTTTTGGGATCTTTCCGTCTCGAGTCTAAGACGGTTACTAGTCCACGCTCAAGCTTAATCTAGAGAAGA
>NW_021298913.1:7607-8942 GCF_002162155.2 Triticum dicoccoides
ACGGCGACGGGGCAGGGGCTTGGGGCGCGGCGCGCGGGGGCGGGCGACGGCGACGGGGCAGCCTGGCGGCGACGACAGCGGGCGCGGGCTCGGGGAGGACGGCGTGGGCTCGGGGAGGCCGGCGGCGTCGATGTGCTCGGCGTCATCGGGGGGCAACTGGTGGCGATGAACTCTGCAAAACTGCGAAGTGCTACTTATATACAAGGAGCATTGGTCCCGGTTGGTGGCACAAACCGGGACTAATGCACCCTTTAGTCCCGGTTGGTGCCACCAACCGGGACCAAAGGCCTCTTTATTGGCAGCCCAAAGGGCGGGAAGCTGCGACCTTTAGTCCCGGTTGGTGGCACCAACGGGGACCAATGCCCCCCCCTTTAGTCCCGGTTGGAGCCACCAACCAGGACCAAAGGCCCCTGTGCTGCCCGCATCGGGGCCAAAGTTTAGTCCCACCTCGCTAGTTGAGAGGGGCGCGCAGTGGTTTATAAGCCCCACTGCCGCACCCCTCTCGAACTCCTCTCTACTGCAGGCTTATGGGCCTACTTGCGACTGCTTTGCCTGATGGGCCTTCTGGGCCTACTGCGGGCCTGAATCCTGGCCCATAGTAGGGATTCAAGTCGTATTCAGGCCGTGGGGGCCCAGTGGGGGGCGTTTCTTTTTTGTTTTTTTTGTTTTCTTTACTTATTGTTGCTATTTTTATTTTTTTCCAGTTTTTTTGTTTTGTTTTGTGCATTATTTATTTTCTTTTGTTTTTTGCTTTATTTTTAATTCTTTTTGCTTTTAGTTTTAGGAAAATTATAAACTTTCCACTTTTTTTGTTTTTTTGTTTTCTTTCTTGCTTTATTTATTTTATTTTGTTTCTACTTACAACAAAAATACTTATTGTTGCTATTTTTAATTATTACGAGGGCCGAACCATAAGACATTAAAGCATTTCAAATGAACTCTGAAAAAGTTGAAAGTTGGCATGGTATCATAAATTGACCCACACATAGCATGTGCATGTACAAATGGACAATGGTATCATACTCGTCAGTTACAAAGTTGGCATGGTATCATCATAATAATTGCGGGAGAAAGTCTTCACTTTTTCTTCGCTTGTGTCATTTGCTTATTGCGCCGTAACCATGGATAATCTTCATCGTTTATCAGGATGCTGGGGTTAGCCTTGACTTTAAAGGGAGGAATTTCATGAAACTTTTCATAATCTTCAGACATGTCTGTCTTGTCCTCCACTCCCACGATGTCCCTTTTTCCTGAAAGAACTATGTGGCGCTTTGGCTCATCGTATGATGTATTCGCTTCCTTATCTTTTCTCTTTCTCGGTCTGGTAGACATGTC
>NW_021298914.1:0-966 GCF_002162155.2 Triticum dicoccoides
TCGGCCCGAGTTGGATGATATCCTCCACTATATGGACCAGCAGATGCACCATAACATCGAAGAATGCGGGCGGGAAGTACATCTCAAGCTCGCATAGTATCACCATGATCTCTTCCTGTAGCCTTCTGAGTTGCCTCACGCCAATCGACTTCCGAGAGATGACGTCGAAGAAGTTGCATAGGCCAAATAGCGTTTCACGGACGTGCGCGTCCATGATCCCACGGATTGCAACTGGAAGTATCTGCGTCATCAGCACGTGACAGTCGTGAGACTTCATCCCGCTAAACTTCTGCTTCGCTGGGTCTAGGTATCTGCTTATCTTCCCCGCGTAACCGTAAGGAAGTTTTACTCCTAGGAGGCAGGTGAAAAACTGCTCGATCTCCTCCTGACTTAGAGTGAAGCACGCGGGAGGGTAGTCATTTCTGGTCTTCTTGGCCTTTTTGCCTTTGCGACGACTTTCTGTGTCCTGCTTCGCCTCATCATCATCATCATCATCATCATCATCATCATCATCATCATCATATATAGCTTGAAGCTCCTGCCTGATGCCCATTGATTTCAAGTCTGCCCTTGCTTTCGGCCCATCTTTGGTCCTCTCTGGCATGTTGAGCAGGGTACCAAGAAGACTCTCGCACACGTTCTTCGTGATATGCATGACATCAAGGCTGTGAGGCACACGGTGGATCTTCCAGTACGGCAAGTCCCAGAAAACAGACCTCGTTTTCCATACCTTCAGCAGCGGCTCTGGCGCCTTTCGCTTCTTTCCCGGCTCTGGCGCCTTTTGCTTCTTTCCCGGCAGTGGGCAGTCTTTCCAATTTTTCAACAGCTTGTCTATTTCCTCGCCGCTCCTCGTACACGGGCGTTTTCGGGGTTCGGTTTCACCATCGAACAGATCCTTGCGTTTCCTCCACGGGTCATCGTCGCGAAGCCACCTTCGATGTCCCATGAACACGGTTTTCGAAGACC
>NW_021298915.1:0-967 GCF_002162155.2 Triticum dicoccoides
GCCCGAAGAGCGCCGGCCACCTCCTGCTTCGCGCTGGAGGCCTCCCCCTTCGAGCCTATCCATGCGTGGAGACGCCACGCAGCCGCCCGGAGCCGTCCAGCCCTCCCTCTCTTCCCCTGGACCCCGTTCCCTCCTCTGCTTCCCTCCCGCGCACACCACCGAGCGGAGCTCGCCGCCATCGTCGCCGTACCCATGGCCACCGGCCACCCCTAGCCTCACCGACGCCCCAGGAAGCTCCGCGGGTCCTCCCTCTACCTCCTCAACGAGCCACGAGGCCCCGGACGTGCCGCATCGCCGCCATCGACGTCGTCTTCTACCTCGGACCCGCCGGCCGTCTTCGTCAAATTCGTCGGCTCCGGTGCCTCCCCGAGCTCGCCGAGGCCACCACTGCAACCGCTGTGAGCTCCTGTGCTGATTCCCCCTCTTCCCGTGCCCCACCTCCCTCTCTAGCTAGCCCCACCACTTTGCCCGAGAATCTCTCGCCGCCGGCCATGGCGTGGCCGTGGCCACAGCCACCCAGCTCGTATCCGAGGCCACTGTCGTGCTCACCGTGATCTCAGGAGTCCGTAGCACGCCCCAGCTCCTCCTGCCGTGCTCCCTAACCCCGACCCCGAGATTGCCCGAACTCCGGCAGCCGCAAAGGAGCTCGCCGCCGGCAGCTCCGGCCACCCCAGCTGCTGTCACTTACCTCTTTAGATGCGCCTTCCTCCCAGGAACCCGTAGGAGCAAACCGCACGTCAAATGGTGCTCCGTAGCGAGCGCACGGTGCACCTCCGCTGTCGGCCGTGGTCGTCGCCGGCGACACTCCGGCGACTGCCGACGTGGCACGCCTAATTAGCACTAATGACGCCTAAACACCCCCCCACAGCCACTGACAGTGGGCCCCGTAGTGGGTCAAAGCCCGGGTCAACGCGGGATTAGCCCCTGTGTCACTGACGTGTGGACCCCACACGTCAGGTTTGACCCG
>NW_021298916.1:0-1237 GCF_002162155.2 Triticum dicoccoides
TGAGTAATAGTCCAGGAAACAGGCTAGAATCGGCCAAAACTATGTGCGTTGATGACCAACACATAAGCGCACCTTGGGGTTCAACAACTATGGAAATCGCTTTGCGGCCCAAAACCGGTGAGTAATAGTCCACGAAACGGGTCAGAATCGGCCAAAACCGTAAGTGTTGATGACCGAAACATAAACGCACCCCAGGGTTCGTTAATCGTGGAAACCTCTCCGAGACCCCAAAACAGTGAGTAATAGTCCACGAAACGTGCCACAATCGGCCAAATCTATGAGTGTTGATGACCTACACGTAAGCGCGCCTTGGGTTCAACAACTATGGAAATTTGTTTGGGGCCCCGAAACGGTGAGTAATAGTCCATAAAACGGGTCAGAATCGATAAAAACCGCGAGTGTTGATGACCGAAACGTAAATGCACCCCAGGGTTCGTAATCGTGGAAATCACTCCAGGACCCCAAAATAGTGAGTAATAGTCCACGAAACGGGCTATAATCGGCCAAATCTGTGAGTGTTGATGACCTACACGTCAGGGCGCCTTGGGGTTCAACAACTATGGAAATTTGTTTGGGGCCCAAAAATGGTGAGTAATAGTCCACGAAACGCCTCAGAATCTGCCAAAACAGCGAGTGTTGATGACCGAAACTTAAACGCACCCCAGGGTTCATTAATCCTGTAAATCTCTCCGGGACCCCAAAACAGTGAGTAATAGTCCAGGAAACAGGCTAGAATCGGCCAAAACTATGTGCGTTGATGACCAACACATAAGCGCACCTTGGGGTTCAACAACTATGGAAATCGCTTTGCGGCCCAAAACCGGTGAGTAATAGTCCACGAAACGGGTCAGAATCGGCCAAAACCGTAAGTGTTGATGACCGAAACATAAACGCACCCCAGGGTTCGTTAATCGTGGAAACCTCTCCGAGACCCCAAAACAGTGAGTAATAGTCCACGAAACGTGCCACAATCGGCCAAATCTGTGAGTGTTGATGACCTACACGTAAGTGCGCCTTGGGTTCAACAACTATGGAAATTTGTTTGGGGCCCCGAAACGGTGAGTAATAGTCCATAAAACGGGTCAGAATCGATAAAAACCGCGAGTGTTGATGACCGAAACGTAAACGCACCCCAGGGTTCGTAATCGTGGAAATCACTCCAGGACCCCAAAACAGTGAGTAATAGTCCACGAAACGGGCCAGAATCGGCCAAATCTGTGAGTGTTGATGACCTACA
>NW_021298916.1:1247-2052 GCF_002162155.2 Triticum dicoccoides
CCCCAAAACAGTGAGTAATAGTCCACGAAATGGGCCAGAATCAGCCAAATCTGTGAGTGTTGATGACCTACACGTAAGCGCGCCTTGGGGTTCAACAACTATGGAAATTTGTTTGGGGCCCAAAAATGGTGAGTAATAGTCCACGAAACGGCTCAGAATCTGCCAAAACAGCGGTGTTGATGACCGAAACATAAACGCACCCCAGGGTTCATTAATCGTGTAAATCACTCCGGGACCCCAAAACAGTGAGTAATAGTCCAGGAAACGGGCCAGAATCGGCCAAAACTGTGAGTGTTGATGACAAACACGTAAGCGCACCTTGGGGTTCAACAACTATGGAAATCGCTTTGCGGCCCAAAACCGGTGAGTAATAGTCCACGAAAAGGGTCAGAATCGGCCAAAACCGTAAGTGTTGATGACCGAAATGTAAACGCACCCCAGGGTTCGTTAATCATGGAAATCACTCCGGGACCCCAAAACAGTGAGTAATAGTCCACGAAACGGGTCAGAATCGGCCAAAACCATGAGTGTTGATGACCGAAACTTAAACGCACCCCAGGGTTTGTTAATCGTGGAAATCACTCCAGGACCCCAAAACAGTGAGTAATAGTCCACGAAACGTGCCAGAATCGGCCAAAACTGTGATTGTTGATGACCGAAACATAAACGCACCCCAGGGTTCATTAATCGTGTAAATCACTCCGGGACCCCAAAACAGTGAGTAATAGTCCAGGAAACGGGCCAGAATCGGCCAAAACCATGAGTGTTGATGACCAACACGTAAGCGCACCTTGGGGTTCAACAA
>NW_021298917.1:0-2761 GCF_002162155.2 Triticum dicoccoides
TGAAATGAGATTATGTGCTTCAAAATTTGATGTGTACCCTTCAAAAACTATAACACAACTAATTAACTTGAACTTCCTGGATATGAACATCAACTGCCCCCGCGTCGCTCCCGTGTGGGCGACTCGGGAGGCAGCCTGAATCCTAGCCGCCGCCACCAAAAATCTATTGTTCCTGTTTGCCGCTATCGGAAGACACCGACGAAGCCATGTGGCCGACGATGCGACGGGGACCTTGCTCGCTGCAGGGATGGCTCTTGGGTTGTTCCGATGGGTGTACTACTCTAGTACAAATTTCTGGAATGAATCAATTGCTACCTAGAGGCTAGCTTTTCACTTCAGTTCATCGAGCTAGCAGAAGCTTCATAATCCTCTTCACCACGGAATCTGACACCCAAAAAAATTGGATCGGTGCGACTCGAGCGGCGGCTCCACGGGGAAACCCACAGTGGGCACACGGGGAGACCCTTAATCACCGTTTTCACAACTTGAATGTGGGAAGGAACGATGGTGGGTGTGTGATACGGAGCTAGGGATGAATACTTACATTTGATCTCCATTGGCATCTTTGTTCAAACCAGGGGCACAACAGGTACAATTTTCATTTCCTTCTATGCATGCATGCTATTTTCTATTGCTTTTTGTTCAACTGCTTTCCATTTTTACGGAGTAAACTAGATCCGGTTAGCACATATGTACCTATATATGTTGTGAAAATTTTTATGCATCGTTTTCATACAAATTATTGGCATATACCCGGGTCTAGTGGTAGAATAATACCCTACCACAGTACAGACCCGGGTTCGATTTCCGGCTAGTGCACTCTTTTATTTATACTTATATTTAAAATATTTTTGTCCAAACAAAATAAGGTCCTTCATATCATCAACCATTCCATTTCCGAATAAGCCGAACCGCAAGTAGCCCTCGATGAGGTAAGATCAGAACTTGGCGAGATCTCACGTTGCGCTTGCTCCAACAGTTGGGCGTCGTCATCCCACTTGTCCCGGTAGCTGTCCGGCTGGTCCCTCACCCTGCCTCTCGCCGCGACATAGATCTCCTTCCTCCACTCCTCGATCCTCTCCAGCCCGCACCGCTCAACCAGCCAATCCTCGTACTCGAATGTGCCTACGCCCAGGTCGTGGGTGAACCTCTTTGAGTGTCCGCGGGCCTCCATGTCTGAGTAGAAGGACGCCACGTCCTGCGTCATCTGCTCTGACGACGGGAGCTCGATCCTCCCCGACAGAACCCCGGCCACCCAGCTGCTCTGGAGCTGGAACACTGGGAAAAGGAATCCCTTGAATGGCAGTCCGACGAAGGAGATGCTAGGGGCCAGCCGCGGCGGGAACACGTGCTTGTACAGCGGGCCGACGCGGTTGTCGTCCACCGTGATAGCAGAGTCGTCGCCGAAGAACGAGAAGCTGTACTTGTACCTACGACGAGCACATCTCCATCGGTTAACATCGATCTCCACTACAAGCATAATTTGGTACTCCTTTCATTCCACAATGTAGTGCCTATAGATTTTTGTGAAAGTCAAACTTTGCCAAATTTGACCAAGTGTATAGAGAAAACTGTCTACATCTACAATATCAAACATATACATTCTGAAAATATAACTCGTGATGTATCCAATGATGTCCATTTGGTATTCTAGATGTACCTACTTTTCTCTATAAATATGGTCAAAGTTTGTATTGTTTGACTTTTGCAAAAATCTATAGGCACTACATTATGAAACGGAGGGAGTAACTAATTTTATACAATATGCAGGTACCAGTGTAGTGCACGATGGCGTCTGCCTTCACCCTGCTGCCGCCCTGGAACACCACGATGCCGTCCTCCTCGGCGCAGTCGATCTGCAGCACCCAACCATTTGAAAAAGTAGCTCGAGGTGATGAGGGGATTGGATTTGGGCGTGATGACATTTTCAAGCGCCAAGTTGGTATTAATATACCCAGGCCCGAGCCCAAGGGGGTGCAACATGTGCACCCCCACAGGGAAAATCCTATATGCTGCTCCTTGCGTCAAACTGCCGGCGCTTCGCACAGGCGAGCGACCGAGCAGCGACGCAACGGGCCGGCCCGTTGAACGGTTCCAGCGCTCCCGGTTTTGGGAACATTTTAGAGGTTTCCAGCTGGTTTTTTCCGGTTTTGGGAACCTTCTAGAAGGTTCCTGAACCGGTTTTTTTTCTTTTTCTATTTCTGTTTCGTTTTTTTTCAAGTTTATATTTTCTTTTTCAAAAAATGTTCGCATTTTTTGGAAAATGTTCGCGCTTTTACAAAAATGTTCAGAATTTGAAAACAATTCGTGTTTTCAATTTTTTTCATAAATTCAAAAACTGTATGCATTTCTCAAAAATTGTTCAAAAAATGTTCGCGCTTCCAAATTTGTTTGGTATTTTCAAATTTGTTCTCTGTTCGAAAATTTGTTCTAAATATTCAAAAAATGTCCATGCTTTAATACATTGTTCATGCTTCCAAATTTGTTCTCTGTTTCAAAATTTGTTCTCAAGATTCAAAAAATGTTCATGCTTTAAGAAATTGTCCAAATTTGTTCTTCGTTTCAAAATTTGTTCTCCAAATTCAAAAAATGTTCGTACTTTTAGAAAATATTTATGTTTTAATTTTGTTCTCAATTTTAAAATTTTGTTCTCTAAATTCAAAAAATGTTCGGAATTTAGAAAATGTTCCTATTTTTTCAAGATTTGTTCACCAGTTCAAAAAATGTTTATGTTTTAAAATATTTATGTTCAAAAAATGTT
>NW_021298918.1:0-1961 GCF_002162155.2 Triticum dicoccoides
TGAAATGAGATTATGTGCTTCAAAATTTGATGTGTACCCTTCAAAAACTATAACACAACTAATTAACTTGAACTTCCTGGATATGAACATCAACTGCCCCCGCGTCGCTCCCGTGTGGGCGACTCGGGAGGCAGCCTGAATCCTAGCCGCCGCCACCAAAAATCTATTGTTCCTGTTTGCCGCTATCGGAAGACACCGACGAAGCCATGTGGCCGACGATGCGACGGGGACCTTGCTCGCTGCAGGGATGGCTCTTGGGTTGTTCCGATGGGTGTACTACTCTAGTACAAATTTCTGGAATGAATCAATTGCTACCTAGAGGCTAGCTTTTCACTTCAGTTCATCGAGCTAGCAGAAGCTTCATAATCCTCTTCACCACGGAATCTGACACCCAAAAAAATTGGATCGGTGCGACTCGAGCGGCGGCTCCACGGGGAAACCCACAGTGGGCACACGGGGAGACCCTTAATCACCGTTTTCACAACTTGAATGTGGGAAGGAACGATGGTGGGTGTGTGATACGGAGCTAGGGATGAATACTTACATTTGATCTCCATTGGCATCTTTGTTCAAACCAGGGGCACAACAGGTACAATTTTCATTTCCTTCTATGCATGCATGCTATTTTCTATTGCTTTTTGTTCAACTGCTTTCCATTTTTACGGAGTAAACTAGATCCGGTTAGCACATATGTACCTATATATGTTGTGAAAATTTTTATGCATCGTTTTCATACAAATTATTGGCATATACCCGGGTCTAGTGGTAGAATAATACCCTACCACAGTACAGACCCGGGTTCGATTTCCGGCTAGTGCACTCTTTTATTTATACTTATATTTAAAATATTTTTGTCCAAACAAAATAAGGTCCTTCATATCATCAACCATTCCATTTCCGAATAAGCCGAACCGCAAGTAGCCCTCGATGAGGTAAGATCAGAACTTGGCGAGATCTCACGTTGCGCTTGCTCCAACAGTTGGGCGTCGTCATCCCACTTGTCCCGGTAGCTGTCCGGCTGGTCCCTCACCCTGCCTCTCGCCGCGACATAGATCTCCTTCCTCCACTCCTCGATCCTCTCCAGCCCGCACCGCTCAACCAGCCAATCCTCGTACTCGAATGTGCCTACGCCCAGGTCGTGGGTGAACCTCTTTGAGTGTCCGCGGGCCTCCATGTCTGAGTAGAAGGACGCCACGTCCTGCGTCATCTGCTCTGACGACGGGAGCTCGATCCTCCCCGACAGAACCCCGGCCACCCAGCTGCTCTGGAGCTGGAACACTGGGAAAAGGAATCCCTTGAATGGCAGTCCGACGAAGGAGATGCTAGGGGCCAGCCGCGGCGGGAACACGTGCTTGTACAGCGGGCCGACGCGGTTGTCGTCCACCATGATAGCAGAGTCGTCGCCAAGAACGAGAAGTTGTACTTGTACCTACGACGAGCACATCTCCATCGGTTAACATCGATCTCCACTACAAGCATAATTTGGTACTCCTTTCATTCCACAATGTAGTGCCTATAGATTTTTGTGAAAGTCAAACTTTGCCAAATTTGACCAAGTGTATAGAGAAAACTGTCTACATCTACAATATCAAACATATACATTCTGAAAATATAACTCGTGATGTATCCAATGATGTCCATTTGGTATTCTAGATGTACCTACTTTTCTCTATAAATATGGTCAAAGTTTGTATTGTTTGACTTTTGCAAAAATCTATAGGCACTACATTATGAAACGGAGGGAGTAACTAATTTTATACAATATGCAGGTACCCAGTGTAGTGCACGATGGAGTCTGCCTTCACCCTGCTGCCACCCTGGAACACCACGATGCCGTCCTCCTCGGCGCAGTCGATCTGCAGCACCCAACCATTTGAAAAAGTAGCTCGAGGTGATGAGGGGATTGGATTTGGGCGTGATGACATTTTCAAGCGCCAAGTTGGTATTAATATACCCAGGCC
>NW_021298919.1:0-1538 GCF_002162155.2 Triticum dicoccoides
CGTCCTTGGACGCGCTCCATGCCAACTCAGCCAGAAGAAAATTATGGCACACCGCAGAACCAAAATTTCACTCAGGTCAGACAAGTCAACAGGACAGTGAAATAGCTTTTACACAAGTTTGTTATTTGTATGAACAGAGTCAGCAGCAACACCAGGAAATGATGAACCAATTCATCAATATGGGAAGTAACCATGGTCAGTATCAACCGCAATCCAAATTATCTGAGTTACAAAAGACGTGTCCTCCAACATTTTCTCATACTGACAAGCCTCTTGAGGCCGATGACTGGTTTCGAGACATGGAGAGAAAATTAATTATCGCACAGTGTTCAGACCGTGAAAAAGTATTGTATGCACCACACTATCTCACAGGAGCAGCTGCATCGTGGTGGGAAAACTTCCTGCACATGCACCCCAACAAAAATGAAATCACCTGGGAAAATTTCAAAGAAGGTTTTTGTGGGGCACATATTCCTAGGAGCGTCATGAAAATCAAGAAGAAAGAATTTGATGAATTCAAGCAAAGGGCCATGAGAGTGTTAGAATACAACAGCCAATTCACTCTGCTGTCTCGCTACGCCAATGAAGAACGCATGACTGAGAGCAAGAAGATGGAAAAGTTCTTGAAAGGCCTGGCACCCGCCCTTAAGTGCCAGCTAGTTGTGCATACCTTTCCAGATTTTAAAACACTGGTGGATAAGGCCATTACCCTGGAAAATGAGCGACGTAGCCTGGAAGATTTCCGCAAACGAAAAAGGGACCAGACTACTTTTGCTCGCAATCACAGAAGCAAGAAGGAATTTCAGAAGGGGGATTCACACAAAACCCCGATGAATAATTCACGTCCAATTAAGAATTTCCATGCAAGAGACAAAGAGTTCACCTATCGCCCAGGCATTACCTGTTATGCTTGTGGAGAAGAAGGGCACTATGCCAAGCAGTGCCCCAAGCCAAGGAGCTCAACCCCGAAGCTCAATAATGGTGGCAATAATTCAGCACCAAAGCGAAGCAATTTCAACCCCAACAACAACCACCGGAAAGGTCACTTGAACCACGTGACCCGAGAGGAAGCACAGAATGCCCCAGATATCATACTCGGTACGTACTCCGTCAACACAATACCTGCCATGGTTTTGTTTGATTCTGGAGCTTCTCACTCATTCGTTTTGAAAAGTTTTGCTTTGCAAAATAATTTTTCGATGCTTCCCTTGGAAAAATCAATGATCATCAAGTCCCCTAGAATTAAGCAGGTGACCCAGAGTTACTGTCAAGGTGTGGTTATTGAATTTGAAGGATTGAAGTTTCACGCCAACCTTATTGTACTGGAAAGCAAAGGACTGGATGTCATCCTAGGAATGGATTGGTTAACCACCAATAAAGGTTTTATTGACTGCTTCAACCGTACCGTGATTCTCACACACCATCATGGGAAGAAAATAAAAGTTTCAGCCAAAGAGAGACAAATACCTCGGCAACCTAGATTAAACAAGGTGGACGTTTCTGAGCTGAACAAGGTTCCAGTTGTATGTGAATTCCCA
>NW_021298920.1:0-971 GCF_002162155.2 Triticum dicoccoides
AGTTGTGGGCGTTGATGTTGTTCAATATGCTTACCGTTACTAGTCCAATCTTGTTTCGACGGTATTGTGGGATGAAGCGGCCCGGACCGACCTTACACGTACTCTTACGTGAGACAGGTTCCACCGATTGACATGCACTTGGTGCATAAGGTGGCTAGCGGGTGCCAGTCTCTCCCACTTTAGTCGGAACGGATTCGATGAAAAGGGTCCTTATGAAGGGTAAATAGCAATTGGCATATCACGTTGTGGTCTTGCATAGGTAAGAAACGTTCTTGCTAGAAACCCATAGCAGCCACGTAAAACATGCAACAACAATTAGAGGACGTCTAACTTGTTTTTGCAGGGTATGCTATGTGATGTGATATGGCCAAGAAGAATGTGATGAATGATATGTGATGTATGAGATTGATCATATTCTTGTAATAGGATTCACGACTTGCATGTCGATGAGTATGACAACCGGCAGGAGCCATAGGAGTTGTCTTTATTTATTGTATGACCTACGTGTCATTGAAGATCGCCATGTAAACTACTTTACTTTATTGCTAAACGCGTTAGTCATAGAAGTAGAAGTAGTCGTTGGTGTGACAACTTCATGAAGACACGATGATGGAGATCATGATGATGGAGATCATGGTGTCGTGCCGGTGACGATGATGATCATGGAGCCCCGAAGATGAAGATCAAAAGGAGCAAAATGATATTGGCCATATCATGTCACTATTTGATTGCATGTGATGTTTATCATGTTTATGCATCTTGTTTGCTTAGGACGACGGTAGTAAATAAGATGATCCCTTACAAAATTTCAAGAAGTGTTCTCCCCTAACTGTGCACCGTTGCTACAGTTCGTCGCTTCTAAGCACCACGTGATGATCGGGTGTGATGGATTCTTACGTTCACATACAACGGGTGTAAGACAGTTTTACATAGCGAAAACACTTAGGGTTAACTTGACGAGCCTAGCATGT
>NW_021298921.1:0-2019 GCF_002162155.2 Triticum dicoccoides
ATATTAGACAGTGGTCTATAAATGTTGCACCTGACTCTGTTTTCCAAGGAAATACGAATGAAGTTATAGTACTTGCAAACTGCGACTCTTCGCTGAACAAGAAAAGTAAATATGATAACATATTAGGCAGTAAAATTACATGGCTGATCTCTGTTTTGTGCATGTCAGGTGAGCATTATGAGTTGTTCTACTTCCCTTAAGAGAGTGTACTTTCCTCTCATCAGATGCTCACTCTGGAATAAACAAATCTTTTGGGATGTAACCTGTTCTTAGTTTTGATGCCTTACCGTCTGCCTTCTCCTCTCCTTTATGTTGTTTTTTTGTAAATTATTTGTCTAGGCTACTACCATAACTTGTTGGTTTAGTTTAGGTGTGTAGGAAGAATTTGCAGATGAATCACGCTATCAGGTTTAGGCGTGCACATGGCCACTAATAATAATAAAAATTGATATTTGATGAAGCCATCATCATGTCATGTAATTACTTGCAGAACAACTATATTGTTTTTTGGGGCGGTAAAGCGGAAATGATAGGACTCTGCAACTCATGTGAGTGTTGTTTGATTATTTACTTTTTCAAGCGTGTGGATGTCGTTGGCATGTTTAGTATACGCACGAAGATATGCAAAGTGTAAAAGTGGTTTCCTGGGAACGTCATATTTTTTTCTCCTGGGAACGAATGAACTGTTCGTCAGGGAGCGATCACCCCACCGAACGTTTTTGTTCGATCTGGGGGAGGAGCTGGAGCGAACGATTCACCCCAGGCCCCCATGCAAACAGTTGCCCATGCAGGCAAAAACAGAACCCTGACTGGGCCTTTACGACCTCCAATTAGGCCAAAAAATGGCCCAGTTTTTTGTGACGCCTCAACACTTGGGTCATCACTCGAGGTTATTGCTTTTGAGTTTCAGGTGATATTTTTTTAATTGATTTTTGGGAAATCATGATGCTAAATATATGGATTGTGTCAGTTAGCTAATCTATTGGCTCTTTGATGTGTATGATGACATGATGGCAATGAAAATACATTTTCGAACTGAAAGTATTTGTGTAGTTTAATTTTGACAGAGTATAGGAGCATACTCAATGTCTTCCGCTTTGTGTATGATGGCGGCTTTTCTTGCTTATAGTAATCAGCTAAATAAATATGTGGGCATTTAAAAATATCTTTGCAATTAGGCCAGGCGTGAGAAAAAAAATTCAAAGACGACGATCTCTTTTGGTGTATTTCTATTCTCCCTGTTCCAAATCTTTTTGTTTGGATGCCACCGACACACCACATGTTGTTCTGAAGATATCATGCTATGGGACTTTTCAGCAGAATCAAAACAAAAGGAAGCTATGGTGTTACTTGCATCTCAGTTTTCACATTCTTCTCAGGTTTCACAAAAACATAAACATGATTGGATGGGCGTCCTTGCCGGCGACCTCGCTATCTCCAACCCATCCACAGGTATTGCAGCTCCTTCTCATCCAATTTATTCACTTTTCGTCCTCTTTGCTGTGATTTGGTGGTTGAAATTAATTCGTCTGGATAGGGAGGAGCAATTCACTAATCATTTACACCATGTATACTTCATTTTATTTCATGTATAATCTGTATAAGAAAGAAAAGTGGGGTAGCTCCTCCGTTTCAGTGCTTTAGCCTGAAAAATATTGAGTTTCCCTTCAGATAATTTGAGTGATGTTGATATGATAGTTAATCATATAACCTCCATTTCATGTATAACATTACTTGAAAATTTATAGCATGTGGATCACCACAAAGAATAATCTCCCTTTAGATAATCTGAGTGGATACTCATTTGATAGTTAATCAATTATGCTAATAACGAGGGCGTCCGAACCAATCTGCCTGCCTCCAAGAGCGCCTTTTTTAGGGGTATCATGACAACCTGTGTATTTCCTGTGATAGGTTGATGTAGTAGATCTGAATTTATGGGATTGGTTCTGAAATTTGGGATTCGGTGACTCTGCATTTTAGAGTAGCGGCATAAAGCTATAAGAATACCCATGTTCT
>NW_021298922.1:0-2768 GCF_002162155.2 Triticum dicoccoides
ACTAGATGCAACTTCAATATGATAACTACAATATGTTGTTTGCATGTAGAATTGAATTCTTCTTAAATATAGCTTCATTGCTAGATCAATATAAAGGTTTAGGTAGGTTCGCTCAGGAAGGTTCAGGTATACTATTTTTTATACTATTGATGCTGCTACATTGTGCATTTACTGACTCACAGGAAACCTGAAGGCCTATAGGTAATACCGTAATAGCTGCACCACTGCATACCATTTATTCATGAATTTAGGAAATACTAAAGTATGGATCAGTTTGCAAACTGGTTTTTGTCTGTGTCTGCTTTTTCTGCACGGTCATTTCTTACCATCAAATATTTATTTGTGTGCAACGCTTGTTATTGCATACCAGCTGTTGCTTGTTTTCGAAACCGTTAATTAGCTCCTTTCCCATGCTGAATGAATCTACGCCTTGTCAATCTGGGAGACCAGTATCACGGAACCTAGGCATGTGCGGATGCTCCATTAGTGACCTGCGAAATACCTGCAAGAGTGATATTTGATTCAAGACATGCATGTTCAGAACTAAACTAGGCCAAGTCAAAGAAGCTAAAAAGTTTTGCCTATTGTAATCAAGTGATTTCATTACAAACGCAATACCGGCGATCTATTGGTATATAGTAGACTAGAAACAAACTACTTTTTTTGGAAATTAGTGAACATGTGATTGAATTAAATTAAAGTGGAGTGAGCACTCGGAATTTTTGGTAGTGAGAATCTTTTTTTTGACACTTTCTGTCTACTTTTTTCATATCAGTGTTGGAACTAGCTAAGATCGATGTTTGTTTTTTACTGATTGATGAGAAGATCAATAGTTCTAATCTATGGCGATTTTTTCTCTGGGTGTGTGGAAATAAACTTTGTTTGCATTTGGCGACTGCTTTCAGGGTCCGATCCATGTGTAAGGAGGTGTAGGATTGAGCTGCAACGTTGAGAAGATGACGTCGATCAGGATAAGGAGCACGGGCTGCTTGGATTGCTCTAGTTATTATTCAATTTTCAGTTCAATCTGCCTTGCGTGCTACAGTTTCAGTATTATTTGCTAGTTCTGCAAACTTGCTTTATTTCTTTGTGACTTATTTTCATCTGTGTTTTGTATTATTCGGGAAGATGCCCAATCATTCACTGAATCTTTGTGATGTCAATTGTTTCATCATTCTATATCTATATCTATATACGGACTGTACTTAATTTACTAATAAAGGGAGACGTGTTTCTCTGATTTTTTTTGTCTGTCCACTGCTGAAATGAGAAAACCTGTTTCAGATAATATTTGGCTAATTAAACATGATTCTTGGGATGCATAATAGTGTCAGCAACTGGCAAACCCTATTTGGGGCTGCAGGTGCCGGTTACTACTGTTTCTGTAAACCGGCGCTTGCAGGCGCGTTAGCTGGGCCGGCCCATCTAGGGTTTTTTCTCAGTATTTAATACTGCAAAAAATCAGAGCGCGTTGGAACTGTTTTGAACCAGCGAGACCCCTGACCAAGTTAGGATGGTGCAACCACCCCACAAACTCAGCATCATCTGTTAGAAATGAACTTTCTCCTTCCTTTATTCTTTCTTTTCCCTTTTCCTTTTTTTGTTTTTCTTTTTTCCTTCTCGTTTTCTGTTTTTTTCATCCTGGTTTGATTGTTTCCAAATACTTAAACTTTTTTTAAATCATTGATTTTTTTTGAAATTCGATGAACTTTTTTCAAATTGACGAATTTATTTTTTTAAATTTGTGAACCTTTTCAAATCAATGAACTTTTTCCAAATTCAGTCATCTTTTTTGAAAATTAATGAACTTATTATAACTTCGGTGAATGTTTTTAAACGTCGATGAACTCTTTTCAAATTTGATGTACTTTTTTTCCAAATTTGATGAACTTTCGAAATCGATGAAGTTTTTCTCAAATTCGATGAACTTTTTCCTCATTTGATGCATTTTTTTTCAAATTTGATTAGTTTTCTTTCCAAAATCGATGAACTATTTTCTATATTGGTGTTTTTTTTCAAAATCAATAAACTTTTTCCATATTCATGGTTTTCTATATTTTTATCAATTCTTTTTGAAATTTATGTTTTCTATTTTTAAACTCCTTTAATAGCGCGACTGCAATGTTTCTTAAATATTTTGTGTTTTTGCTATAAACCATTGGCATTACGAAGTCGTAGTGGTTAGGTACACCAGTCCTTCCTTTGGAAGGCGTGAGTTCGAGTCCTCGGCAGGCAAATCCTATTGTGACAATTACATTTATGCCTTTAATTTGAACCCACTACTCAAATTTGCCTCTAATAACGAAGTGTGCTCAAATTTGTCCATCTCCCTGAATTTGAGCACACTTTGGAATTAGGGGTAAATGTGAGTAGGTGGTTCGAGTTAGGGGCTGAGATGTAAATGACCTAATCCTATTTGACGCATTCTGCGTCAAATTGTCGAGGTGCCGCACACCCCCCGACTTCATTTGGGTCGGCCTTTTTATTAGCTCTTCGCTTTCCCCCTTCCTCGCTCGTGCGTCGCTTTCATCGCTCCAGAGAAGCTTTCGTTCCTCTTTATCTGCTTCTCCTGCCGGATCCCCTTTCCTCCCTCTTCATCTGCTTCTTCCTCCGTGCTCCTACTCAGGCAAGACACCGCCGCCCCTCGTAAGCAGTTGACGGTCCTCTCTCCCCCCGATTCGTCCACCTCATCGCCTATCCTATCTGGGTGACTCGTCGCGATGGATGTTTATTTGCAGGTGGCCAGTGTATCCGTCGTCGGCGTCGGC
>NW_021298923.1:0-1360 GCF_002162155.2 Triticum dicoccoides
ATCGGTGAGCGATAGAAAACAAATGGATCTTTAAGAAGAAGACGGACGCGGATGGTAATATTACCATCTATAAAGGTCGACTTGTCGCTAAGGGTTATCGGCAAGTTCAAGGGATTGACTACGATGAGACTTTCTCTCCCGTGGTGAAGCTTAAGTCCGTCCGAATCATGTTAGCAATTGCCGCATACTATGATTATGAGATATGGCAGATGGACGTCAAAACGGCATTCCTTAACGGTTATCTTAAGGAAGAGTTGTATATGATGAAGCCGGAAAGTTTTGTCGATCCTAAGAATGCTGACAAAGTATGCAAGCTCCAACGATCCATTTATGGGCTGGTGCAAGCATCTCGGAGTTGGAACATTCACTTTGATGAGATGATCAAAGCGTTTGGGTTTATGCAGACTTATGGAGAAGCCTGCGTTTACAAGAAAGTGAGTGGGAGCTCTGTAGCATTTCTCATATTATATGTAGATGACATACTTTTGATGGGAAATAATATAGAATTCTTGGACAGTATTAAGGCCTACTTGAATAAGTGTTTTTCAATGAAGGACCTTAGAGAAGCTGCTTATATATTAGGCATCAAGATCTATAGAAATAGATCGAGACGCCTCATAGGTCTTTCACAAAGCACATACCTTGATAAGATTTTGAAGAAGTTCAAAATGGATCAGTCCAAGAAGGGGTTCTTGCCTGTATTGCAAGGTGTGAGTTTGAGCTCGGCTCAATGCCCGACCACGACAAAAGATAAAGAAGAGATGAGTGTCATCCCCTATGCTTCAGCCATAGGATCTATTATGTATGCCATGCTGTGTACCAGACCTGATGTAAACCTTGCCGTAAGTTTGGTAGGAAGGTACCAAAGTAATCCCGGCAAGGAACACTGGACAGCGGTCAAGAATATCCTGAAGTACCTGAAAAGGACAAAGGACATGTTTCTCGTTTATGGAGGTGACGAAGAGCTCGTCGTAAAGGGTTACGTCGACGCTAGCTTCGATACAGATCTGGATGACTCTAAGTCACAAACCGGACACGTGTATATGTTGAATGGTGGAGCAGTAAGCTGGTGCAGCTGCAAGCAGAGCGTCGTGGCGGGATCTACATGTGAAGCGGAGTACATGGCAGCCTCGGAGGCAGCGCATGAAGCTATTTGGGTGAAGGAGTTCATCACCGACCTAGGAGTCATACCCAATGCGTCGGGGCCGATCAAACTCTTCTGTGACAACACTGGAGCTATTGCCCTTGCTAAGGAGCCCAGGTTTCACAAGAAGACCAGGCACATCAAGCGTCGTTTCAACTCCATCCGTGAAAATGTTCAAGATGGAGACATAGATATTTGCAAAGTACATACGGATCT
>NW_021298924.1:0-2106 GCF_002162155.2 Triticum dicoccoides
GGACCTTTCCATTCCAGTCATGGCTTCTATTTCCCGTGGGTCATATTCTACTTCCTCTGTCGGGAATTCTACTAGATTCCCGTTCATACAATTCTGGGAGATGTGTCCTTCTTCTCCACATGAATAGCATGACTTAGTGCAGGGTCTAATTGGCTCTTCTTTGGGTGTGTCCTCCACCTCTTTCTTCATCACAGGTTCTTCTAAACCTTCCATGAGAGCTCCTTTCATTGCTTCTTCCTTCAGCTGGATGGTTCGTTGTACCATGGGGTAAATGTGACACTGAGCAGGGTAGTGGGTAGTCCCTTGACACAAGAAACAAGTAATCTGTCTAGTTGGGCATTCTTCAGTTGGGTGACTTCCTTCACAATTAGGGCATTCATCCTTGTGTTCCTTATGGGTGTGCCCGATTTCTCCACAAATCTTGCATGCACAAGGTTTCTTCATATCCTTTCCATAAGGCTTCAACTTCTGGGACACAAACTGAGGCTTTAGCAAGGTCAACTTAAATTCTTTCCAAGTGGTTACTCCTTGCCATCCATTGATGGTTTGATACATCCTCCACCAAGTAGCAGCACCTCTTTCAAAGCATTGAAGAGCATGCTGGGCCATATCCTTTCCGACTATAGGGTTGTTCTTCATATGATCCTCTATGTTCCGAATCCATCGGTCTGTCTCCAACTGACCCATCAGTCCAGAAAATACAAGCTCATCGCCATTCATCCTCTATTGGGTTCAAGGGTTTGGGGTGAGATAAGAGAGATCAAGAGAGAGGAATGCACACAATACAAGCAAAAGTTTTGAAAAGACAGATTTTGTTGTGGCTGTCGAAAAAACATCAAACAAATGACAGCTCACAAACGTCGCATCTAACGTAGGTATATAATAGGGGTTTGGTCTTCTAGAGGTCGATGAATCTTCAACGTCTCCAAACTCTTCAAGTCTTTGTTCATGCCTCCAATGGCTTCTTCCAATCGTGCTTGTCCTGCTCAAGTTCTTTTGCCAGATCATCTCTGTTGACGCGAAGTCTCTCGCGACGTCCTTCAATATTTCTGGAGTTACGTTCCAACTGCCGGTTTCAACATCCTTGACATGATCCATGATCCTACTGTCCTTCAGTTATTGTCAAATCTCCGGTATCTCGATGTTTTGCTCCTTCATCTTGTCTACTTTCAGCTTCTGGGTCCTGAGTTCTTCACCAATTGCCTTATTGTCAAATATTGCTTCTTGTAGGTCCATCTTAACTTCCTGATGTAACACTCCAGATCCTGGTGAATACACCAGCTAAGGTTAACACTCCAATGTTTGCAGATAGATGCTCCATCAGCGTTCTACCATTCAATTTTTCCATGCATCTGCATGCTTTAACTCCGCACGGTGACAATAGCATAGGCGGGCGATAACATCATGGATAGCCGTTTTTTTTTATTTTGCTCTTGTCATTTCCATGAGTTAATAACTCCTGCCTTAGGGTTCTCTTGACAAAACTTTGAGTTACTAACTCTCCATGCTCCGGTCTTTCTCCGATACACCTTGATCTCGGTATTGATAACTTCCATAGTCTGCCAGGTTCCATAAAGGTAGCCTTCCTGGGTCATACAAATTTGGGAATTCTTCAGAGCCTTCAGATTCTCCAAGTCTTCGGAGTCTTCAACAGTTGTAGTTTCCATTTACACGGTAAAATCCTCTTCATTCCAAATGGTCTTAGTTGTCCGATATCTTGTCTCCTTGGAGTGGTCTCATCAGTCAAATCTTCGAGTGGTCAAAAGGGAAAAGGGGTATGGTCTCACTTAAAAGGGGAATATTTGAATAAACTCAGAAGAGAAGAGAGGTAAAAGATCTTTTGAAAGGGAAAGTTGTAGAGAAAAATCTTTCCTATGGGCTTGTCATTTTCTAGGGTCACGTCCTACAGTCAACATGTGCTCTGATACCATCTTGTAGCGACCCGACCCGAATGGATCAAGTCTCTGTGCTTTCGTGTCATCCCTGGATCGGTATGCTGACACACACAGTACTCGAAGGATTTATAACAGAGGTAAATCACATGTATAAAGTAACGTAAAAACTATTACCTCAATCCAAAATATAGCGGAAGCAACAAGGTTGTGG
>NW_021298925.1:0-1202 GCF_002162155.2 Triticum dicoccoides
AGTGGTAATTCGATAAGAGACATCATGGTACGCGCCATATCCAATAGGGTGCAACTATGATGTTCGGACACACCATCACATTATGGTGTTCCAGGCGGTATTAATTGCGAAACAATTTCCACAATGTCTTAATTGTGTGCCAAAACTCGTAACTCAGATATTCATCTCTATGATCATATCATAGACATTTTATCCTCTTGTCACAATGATCTGCTACTTCACTCTGAAATTACTTGAACCATTCAATAATTCAGACTTGTGTTTCATCAAGTAAATATACTCAACATTTACTCGAATCATCTGTGAAGTAAGAACATAATGATATTCACTGCATGCCTCAGCACTCATTCGACTGCACACATCAAAATGTGTTACTTCCAACAAGTTGCTATCTTGTTCCATTTTACTGAAAACGAGGCTTTTCAGTCATCTTGCCCATGTGGTATGATTTGCATATCTCAAGTGATTCAAAATCAAGTGAGTCCAAACGATCCATCTGCATGGAGTTTCTTTATGCGTATACACCAATAGACATGGTTCGCATGTCTCAAACTTTTCAAAAATGAGTGAGTCCAAAGATCCATCAACATGGAGCTTCTTCATGCATTTTATACCGATATGACTTACATGGCAGTGCCACAAGTAAGTGGTACTATCATTACTATCTTATATCTTTTGGCATGAAAATGTGTATCACTACGATCGAGATTCAATAAACCATTCCTTTAGGTGCAAGACCATTGAAGGTATTATTCAAAAATTACAGTAACCATTATTCTCCTTAAATGAATAACCGTATTGCGATAGACATAATCCAATCATGTCTATGCTCAACGCAAACACCAATCTTGGTGGTAGAGGGAGCGTGCGATGCTTGATCATATCAACCTTGGAAACACTTCCAACATATATCGTCAGCTCACCTTTAGCTAGTCTCCGTTTATTCCGTAGCTTTTATTTCGAGTTACTAACACTTAGCAACCGAACCGGTATCCAATACCCTGGTGCTACTAGGAGTACTAGTAAAGTACACATTAACATAATGTATATCCAATATACTTCTATCGACCTTGCCAGCCTTCTCATCTACCAAGTATCTAGGGTAATGCTGCTCCAGTGGTTGTTCCCCTTATTACAGAAGCACTTAGTCTCGGGTTTGGGTTCAACCTTTGGGTTTCTTCACTTGAGCAGCAGCTGAATTG
>NW_021298926.1:0-1184 GCF_002162155.2 Triticum dicoccoides
CTCATATTCATAGCCCTTAGCTCTTCCCTGCGAAACAAAGTTGTTAGCATGATGATATTCATATGAGGACTTTGATCCTTTTGAGGAATTTGGTCCATATGAAGAATTTGATCTGGGGTTCCTATTCTTCATAGGTGGTGTCTTGAGGACAATCACCTGAAGACTTTTAAGGCACCTTTTGGGAACCCAGATTTTCTTCATAAGGGGACCGTTCCTGCAGTTAGTGCCAACATATCTAGCAAATACTTCACCATTCTGATTTTTGAACAGTTTGTAGTTGGAGTCAAATGACTCATCATTAGAAGGAGGAGATTCACATGCAAATCCAGATAAGTTAGATGGATCAACTGGAGGTCCCTTTGCAGCAACCCATGTCATTTTGGTGTAGTGCTCAGGCTTCCAATATGTACCATCAGCATTGAGTTTTCTCTCAAAGGCAATACCCTCTTTCCCAGGGTTCCTGTTGAGGATCTGCTTTTTAAGCACATCACAAAGAGTCTGATGCCCTTTGAGGCTTTTGTACATGCCTGTCATGTACAATTCCTTCATCCCTGCATCGTTAGTGATACTAGCAATGTCCTCAGAGGAATTAGTGATAGCAGAGGCATGTGAAGAATTTGAGACATTAGTAGCATTTGAACATTCAGGTGAAGAATTAGCAGATTCACGTTCAATGCACTTCAAGCATGGAGGAACAAATTCTTCCTGAGAAGCGTTGATTTGTTGACAAGTAATGAATCGTGCTCCTTCTGAAGATCTTCATAACTCACTCTTAGCTTCTCAAGGTCTTGCTTTCTTTGTAGAAATTCATAAGAAAGCTTCTCATGATTAGATAAGAGAGTGTTATGATGATCTTGAAGGGTGTCATACTTAGTATGAAGTCTCTGAAGACTTTCAGCCAAAGCTTTTGACTGATCCATTTCTTCACCCAACATATCATCGCTCTTATTTAGCATGTATTGAACTTTTTCCAAAGCTCTTTGTTGTTTAGTGGCAAGGGAAGCAAGTTTGACTTAGCTGGGTCCAAATTCATCACTAGATTCATCATCACTAGACTTAGATAGGTAGCATTCAGTTACCTTAGCATCTTTTGCCATAAGGCATGATGCAGAAGATGATGATTCTGGTTCGAATGCCATCGCTTTGAGAGATTCCTTGAAGTCCTCAAACCAAGGATCATGACA
>NW_021298927.1:0-1652 GCF_002162155.2 Triticum dicoccoides
CAAAGGACCGTGCTTCGGCTTACAACTTTGTTTATGATAAATTCAAGAATAAGCTTCCCACTTACAAAGCTGATAAATTATCCCATGCTGCTAGACTTGAGCTTATCAATTCGGTGTTCGCTTCCATACCTATTT
This sequence comes from Triticum dicoccoides, assembly GCF_002162155.2. Lineage (NCBI taxonomy): Eukaryota > Viridiplantae > Streptophyta > Magnoliopsida > Poales > Poaceae > Triticum > Triticum dicoccoides. Next base: position 136 of record NW_021298927.1, read on the forward strand.
ACTATATGTCCAATATCCTCTTTCCAAAAAAATTCCTTGCGAAGCTCACGACAATCATTCGTAATTTTTGGTGGGTTGGTGTTAGAGAGGAAGCTAGTGCAAGAGCTTTATGTCTCAGGGCTTGGAAAGATATTTGCACTCCTAAAAAAGAAGGTGGATTGGGAATCAAAAACATGTTGGCTATGAATCAAGGTCTCCTTCTTGCGGCTGCCTGGAGACTTGCTGAAAATCCAGAAAGCCAAGTCTACCAAGTTCTCCGTGCTAAGTATTTTCCTGATTCTTCCATTTGGAGAGCTACTCCGAATACTCCGAAATCTGCTTTTTGGACTTCCATTCTCAAGGTCTTGCCGATGCTCAAGGAGCATTCTTTTTATCAGATCACCCAAGGCAACATTTCTATTTGGAGCTCACCTTGGTGTACCACTTGGGAGAACATATATGATCACCTTATTGTCCAGCATAGTGTTTTTGTTTACCTGGCTAAGGTCTCTGATCTTTGGCTACCAGGCCAAAAAGTTTGGAATTCTGAGTTCATTACTAACCTTTTTCAGGAACCGACTGCTTCGGCTATTATTGCAACTCCTATAGTTCTTGATGATAGTAGGGATATCCTTTGTTGGAAGCCCACTCCTTCTGGTAAGTGCAATTCTAAGAGTACATATAAGTTGTGTTTACAACAAATTCATAATTTGCAGGCAAATCAGCCAAGACAGGTGAACCAATCAACCAAAGATATTTTGCAGCAGGTCTGGAAGCACAAATTCATGGCTCCAAGGGTTAAAACTTTTGCGTGGCGCTTACTTAGGCATGCTCTTCCAACTGGTCTTAGAGCTGGCAGGTTTTCCTCTCATATTTCTTCTACATGCTCTAGATGTGATTCAGATGAAGATGATCTGCATCTTTTCTTTCTTTGCAACTTTGCTAGAGCCTCTTGGTTCGGGCACCCCTGGTATATTAGATCTGATATTCTTGCTCTCAATCATAATTCTGTTCTTGATATTATTCAGGTTCTAATTAACATGAACCATCCGCAAGCATCTATTCCTAATATATTTACCTTCTTGTGGTGTTTGTGGAAAGCAAGAAACGATGTTCTTTTTTGTAGGAAAGAATCACATCCCCATCGGGTTCACCAAGCTGCTCTAGCCATCGCCTCTGTCCAAGGTATGGTGGTAATCCGGCTACTGGTATTGGTGTTCACATCCTCTTCCCCAAAGAGGGTTCTGATTCAAGAATAATGATTCAAGCCTCTACTCATGATGTTTGTTCACCTCTTATTGCTGAAGTTTATGCACTTCTATTTGCTGCTAAAATCTCTTGCAGGCTTCAACTTCAGCAAGGTTCTTTTCTCACTGACAATCTTTCATTAGCAAAGATGGCTGCTTCAAGAGATATCAATAACACCAACATCAGCTGGAGGTGCAGACAACCAATTAGCGAGTTCTTTCAAATCTCCCATTCTTTTAATGTTGTTTATCACATCTCTAGGAATACCAATGGAATTGCTCACAATTGTG
>NW_021298928.1:0-1492 GCF_002162155.2 Triticum dicoccoides
GTGAATCCTATTACAAGAACATGATCAATCTCATACATCACATAACATTCATCACATTCTTCTTGGCCATATCACATCACATAGCATACCCTGCAAAAACAAGTTAGACGTCCTCTAATTGTTGTTGCATGTTTTACGTGGCTGCTATGGGTTTCTAGCAAGAACGTTTCTTACCTACGCAAGACCACAACGTGATATGCCAATTGCTATTTACCCTTCATAAGGACCCTTTTCATCGAATCCGTTCCGACTAAAGTGGGAGAGACTGGCACCCGCTAGCCACCTTATGCACAGAGTGCATGTCAATCGGTGGAACCTGTCTCACGTAAGAGTACGTGTAAGGTCGGTCCGGGCCGCTTCATCCCACAATACCGTCGAAACAAGATTTGACTAGTAACGGTAAGCATATTGAACAACATCAATGCCCACAACTACTTTGTGTTCTACTCGTGCAAAGAATCTACGCAATAGACCTAGCTCATGATGCCACTGTTGGGGAACGTAGCAGAAATTCAAAAATTTTCCTATGTATCACCAAGATCTATCTATGGAGAGACCAGCAACGAGTAGAAAGGAGAGTGCATCTACATACCCTTGTAGATCGCTAAGCGGAAGCGTTCAAGTGAACGGGGTTGATGGAGTCGTACTCGTCGTGATTCAGATCACCGATGATCAAGTGCCGAACGGACGGCACCTCCGCGTTCAACACACGTACAGCCCGGTGACGTCTCCCACGCCTTGATCCAGCAAGGAGAGAGGGAGAGGTTGAGGAAGACTCCATCCAACAGCAGCACAACGGCGTGGTGGTGGTGGAGGAGCGTGGCAATCGCGCAGGGCTTCGCCAAACACCATGGGAGAGGAGGAGGAGGAGGAGAGACAGGGTTGCACCAAGAGAGATCAAAATCACGTATTATGGGCAGCCCCTAGGCCTCATATATATAGGGGAAAGGGAGGGCTGCGCCCCCTTTAGGGTTTCCCACCCCCAAGGGGTGCGGCCAGCCCTAGATGGCAAAGGGGGCGGCGGCCAGGAGGGGGAGAGAGGGGAGGCGCCCACTAGGTGGGCCTTAAGGCCCATCTGGACTAGGGTTTGCCCCCTCCCACTCTCCCTTGCGCCTTGGCACCTTGTGGGGGGCGCACCAGCCCACCTAGGGGCTGGTCCCCTCCCACACATGGCCCACGCAGCCTTCTGGGGCAGGTGGCCCCACTTGGTGGACCCCCGGGACCCTCCCGGTGGTCCCGGTACAATACCGATATCGCCCGAAACTTTTCCGGTGACCAAAATAGGACTTCCCATATATAAATCTTTACCTCCGGATCATTCCGGAACTCCTCGTGACGTCCGGGATCTCATCCGGGACTCCGAACAACATTCGGTAACCACATACAAGCTTCCTTTATAACCCTAGCGTCATCGAACCTTAAGTGTGTAGACCCTACGGGTTCGGGAGACATGCAGACATGACCGAGACGTTCTCCGGTCAATAACCAACAG
>NW_021298929.1:0-3156 GCF_002162155.2 Triticum dicoccoides
GGGCTCCGCTATTTCTTCATCAACATGCTCCGGCGACTTCGGCGTCACCGGCCGACCAGCTTCAACACATCGGCTGGCATGGTGGCTGTAGCGTCACCTTACCGACCTGCTCCGTCACCTCGGCATTCAGGCCATATTTATTTAATTATTTACTTCACTTAAATTAATTAAGTAGAAGAATTTTTAAAGCATATTATTGTTATTATTTCTGGCTTGCACTATTTTATGTTTGCAGGAGATGGGTTCAGACCGGGCCGCGCTGTCACCTCGGCGTGCCGACTTCGTCGTCCCACCTCCATCGACACAGTTGTGTCGTCTCCTTGGCATGTTGCCCTGTCTTGGCAACCCACGCTGCTAGCTTCATCAACCTACTCCGGAGACTTCGGCTTCACCAGCCGACCAGCTTCATCACGTTAGTTGGACCGGGGGCTTTGCCTTGGCGAGACAACCTTTGCCAGCATCGCCATGTCGTCGCTTCATCACCCATCAGGAAATGGGTGTGCGGATCGAGTCCCAATTTTGGGAGTAACCTTTCTTCGGACTGCTATAACAAATAAACCAGGTGCTATTAATCCTAGCAATTTTTTGCTTGTGTGGGTTTATTTTTTCCAAGGAATTATTACTCTGGTTTGTTCCATCATTTGTACACAGGTCTATCGAATGGTGGCCGCATTAACAACGGTCGCGTGGTGGTTCATAAGTTTTCGTACATAATTCGGCGAACGCCGCATCCGGAACTCGGACTGACCTGTGAATTCGGGCTTTGCCACGCCTTTACCGCATCACGCCGACGCCCTGCATTGACATTGACTTAGGCACCAGGCCACATATCTTTAAATAAATTATTTTGAATAAATTAATTACACAAGGATTTTATATATATTTATATTATTCTTTTTGGACCACACTATTTTATGTGTGTAGGCGATCGACTTCGACTGCGTCACGCATTCACTTCGGCAAGCCAGTGTCATCGTCCCAATGGCATAAATCTGCTCGCACGACCACCTTGTTGATTGAATTGCCATACCAACATGTTCGGTTGCCTCGGGGACTTCGGCATTATCGAGAGGGTTTTACCTCGTCGGGTGTTCGGCGCACGGGCCATATTCTTTTAATTATTCAATTTAGATAAATTATTTATTATGCTACCTTTTTTAATTTATTATTATTACTGTTATCTCCGGTTTGCACTATTTTTTGTGCACAGGTAGATGATTCGGGCTTGGGCAGTGTTGTCACCTCGACGTACTGACATACCACGTCACCTCGGCTGGATGGGTGGCTTCGTCAACACTTCATTAACCCACGCTGGGGATTTTGACGTCACTCTGCCGGCCTGCATTGGCCGCGCTATATCACCATTTTAGAGTGTCGAGCTCTTTGCTCCGCCACCTCGGGACCGGCTTGGGGGTTGGAACCTTGTCCCGCATCAAGCTCGGACCACGTCATCATTGCCGAACACATTAATCAGCTAAGTCGCTTTCACGCTCAAAGTTTTAAATTTTTAACTTGTGTTTGGTTCGACCATGCGCACATTTGTTGTTCGAAACTCCCCTTACCCATGTTAGTTGGGCGCTCTTAAATTTACATGAGCCGTTTTTTAATAAGTGTGTTTTCTTCTTGTTTGTTGCAAAGTCTTTTTCTATCACTCCTTCCTCGACTCAAGTGTGTGGTCAATAGCCGGATAGCCTGGGTCCGAACTTGACCCACTTGCAGTCTTGAGATCGGATGTGTCATGTTAAAGCACGACAGAAGCACTAAATTTTTTAGACCAATTTTCAGATTGGCACCAATTGACTTGATTTAGTTCGGACATGGAGTTTCCGCATAAGTCTTTTGGTTTTTAAGCCTATGGCACTTTTAAACTATTTGTGTGTTTCCAGCATAAAACATTCTCGGATATTGCTATATATGCATCAGTTTCGAATTGTGTCTTTGTTCAATAGTTAGGTTGCCCGGCTCCTGTGCTTGCCTTCTACGTTCCGCTTTGTTCGGCTTGGTGAGCAAAGGGAGAACCACTGCGATTGTGCTTCCAGCTCGCATGGTTAAGCACCTCAGTGGAGAAAGCCGAAAACTGACTGTCACAATAAGAGTAAACTAGTCAGTAATCGGATGACTGTGTTAAATGACGGGCCGTTCATAACATTGGCTGAAGTGTTTACGGCTTGACCTCGGCTGTGACCGAACACTAACCAGGGGCTAGTAGCTGGACTCCCATCTTTAAAGCTCCTATGACTAAGTGAAAGTTATAAAGCCCGCATATCTGTTTGCCTTGTTTCCTCTAACACAACCGCCTTCAGCACCGAGACGTCGGCTAAGGGTTGTTTTGTTATTGCGGAGACATCCTGCGTAGCATCTACAAGGGGGTGGAAGCCGAAGATGGGCCACTTTCAAATGATAAACGGTCGCAACAGAGTCAAAATAAACATATCATCAGCGTTTGTATTTAATATACGAGGGCTGCCTTCCCAATCATCGTTATAAAGCTATAAATATGCATCGATTTGACTTAAGATTTTGGCCAAGCTGGGTTGCCTGGCTCCTGTGCTTAGCCCTACGTTCCCGATTGTTCGGCTAGGTGGTAAAGGGAGTACCTCTGTGATTGTTACTACTGGGTCATCCGAGTAAGTACCTCATACTGGATGAAGCCGAAAACTAGCAATCTTAAAGGAGCACATTGGTCGGCAACGACGGAAGTGAAAATTTTGGTTCATTAATATCATAGAGTTCAGGAACTTTCCCCAAACTAAATCCTCAATATTTTCCTCCCACATTGATCAGAGGTAAGGTTTCATGATCATGATAAGCATGACGACCCAAAGAAAGGAACCGATAGCGGGACTATTTTCTTTGGAAGATATTTCTTACGTTAAAACGTAATATAACATATCTCTCTGTATACCTTTGTTTATAAAACCGTATGGATGGATTGCCTTGTTTTCCATAAATCTTTGCCCTTATAACGGCTTTATAAAATAGGAAAACACTCATCAGCTACTGGCCGAAGAGGTTGAAGCCGATAGTCGGTCAACAAAGTTTTGTACAATGCGGATCTGAGCATTAATGACGTAAAGTACTTGGATACATAGAGTCATTACACATAATTTGTGATTTTACTATGGATATCGATCCTTAATTCGGCCACCCGTGCCC
>NW_021298930.1:0-785 GCF_002162155.2 Triticum dicoccoides
CAAAACGAAGGAAACGGACCTCCTACGGTCGAAACGGGGCTCCTGTTGATCGGGAGGGGTGTGGTGTACCGCAAAACGGAGGAAACGGACCTCCTACGGTCGAAACGGGGGTCCTGTTGATCGGGAGGGGTGTGGCGTACCGCAAAATGGAGGAAATGGACTTGTGTTGGAGCGCTACGGTCGAAACGGGGGTCCTGTTCATCGGGAGGGGTGTGGCGTACCACAAAACGGGACTCCATGGTGTTGACACCTGATTTTGGCAAGATACAAAGTGAAAGGGTTTTCAACATGAGAAAATTTTATATCGCCGAGTGGAATAACTTTGATGTTTAGGCTATCGACATTCGACCTCATCTCAGTGGCCGAAGCTGTACTCCGAGTGACAAAATTTAATATTCTGAGTGCTTTTCGGCCGATTACGTCCTCAATATGACCTCAGATGAAGGAGTGCTCTAAAGGAATTGTCTTCGTCTCGTCGAGACAGTCGATTTTCATATATAAATCATCTCAATCCGAGTTCATATGCAAAAGTTATAGTCAATACGGTCTGGACAGGTCAGAGACCAAAATATTACGCTTGACACCAGACACATGTTGATAAGTGTCTGACGCAATGCGTGAGCAATTCGGCCTTCAAGACGGCCTTGAATTGAAAAACCTTCAACACGGAAAAGTTTCGTCTCGTCGAGCCGATCGATTTTCATATATAATTCGTCTCAATCCGAGGTCGTATGAGACTTGGAGAGACAAATCAAGATCAGGCTATGTTTTTGGTCGAGTGAAAA
>NW_021298931.1:0-2012 GCF_002162155.2 Triticum dicoccoides
AAGGTACCTCAGGATGTGACGGCGCCTGAGATTCTGACTGTGGAGGAAGGGAACACCACTCGACACACGGTGTCCTTCGCAAATCCACTGACGAGTGCTCAGCAGCCCTCCCTCTTTACGACGCACCACGTCCCAGAGGACCAAGCTGGCGCAGCGAAGGAGGCAATACGCCAGGCGGGACTCATGATGGAGCAGCTGAAGACCATCCGGGACGCGAGCCAGGCAGCTTATGACGCCAGTTCTGCCCTCCAAAGCAATGTCCAGGTCAGTCGACCGCTGTTTGTTCTGTTGGATATGCTACCAAAAACTTTTCTTTTCCGGAATTTATATTAGTCACCCACTGGGTGTGTCGAATAAACTCCGTGTTAGCGGGGGCACGCTGAGTGCACCCGCTGGGTGTAGTCCCCGAGGCTAAGGCCAACTGCTGGCAGTCGGCCTTAGGCTTTATGATGTCAATCTTTCTGTCAGTCGACTGGTCGACTGGACTTCACAAACCGGTGGGGGCACGCTGAGTGCACCCACTGGGTGTAGTCCCCAAGGCTAAGGTCGACTGCTGGCAGTCGGCTTTAGGCTTTATGACGTCAATATTTCTTTCAGTCGACTATGTCGACTGGATTTCACAAACCGGTGGGGCACGCTGAGTGCACCCACTGGGTGTAGTCCCCGAGACTGTGGTCGACTGCTTGCAGTTGATCACAGTCTTAGAGAATGCATCTCTCTCTTTTTTTTTTTGAGGTCGACTGGTCGACTTTGTCTTCAACAGGATTAGTGGGGGCACGCTGAGTGCACCCACTGGGTGTAGTCCCCGAGACTACGGTCGAATGCTTGTATTTGGCTGTAGTCTTAGAAACGTGTGTTTATCCCCTTTTTCACTCGGAAGTGAATTATATTTGACATTTAGTCGATTGGTTCTTCACAGAACTCCTGTGATCTTGTGGCTCGCTACTCAGAGCTGGAACAAAAACATACTCAAGTCGAGCTGAGCTTGAAGCTGGTTCAGGAGAAGCTGACAAAGGCAAAGGAGGAGACCGAAGGTATGTTTGGTGAGACGCTGACGACTGCTTTTCCCCTTGCTTGTTTCAGCATCTGATCTTGTTGTAACTTGCAGGTAAGGTAAGGGAGGCCCAGCAGAAGAAAGACCTTGAGCTAGCTGAGAAGATCAAGCTTGCTGACGAGAAGTTAGCTTCAGTCACCAAGCTCGAACAAGACAATACCAATCTGAAAGCTGCTCTTGGGATTGCCAACAAGGAGGTCAGTCGACTGAAAACTGACAAAGCTGCCCTGACCAACCAAGTCAGCAAATTGACTGAGAAGAAAACTGAACTGGAGGCCTTCCTGAGTGGCCTTGCCAAGAAGTTGTTCCTTATGCTTGAAGGTAGACCTCCATGTTTGGCAAATATTTCCAATTGTGGCTTTTTCCATTCGACTATCTCCTTGACTTAGTGATCACCCTTGCAGAATTTTGTCAAAACTTTAAAGAAGAAACCAGCCGACTGGAGCCAAACCTTGACCCCGTCAATTCTCCGGTGAACGACGAAGTTGCCATGGATGTTTTTCGACTGGAGTCTCGTGTTGCAGCTGTCGTGGACTATCTCGCAAGGCTGAAGGCCGCCACATCTCGCATCGACTCGACGCTCTGGCCTGAGGAGACACTTCAGAATGACCTTGAGTCGCTGATGGTCCGCTTGAACACGATCCCTGGTCGAGTGCAGGAGTGGAAGAAGTCCTCGGCTCGGTGTGGTGCAGATGTCGCTCTGTGTCTGGCCCGAGTCCACTGCAAAGATGCGCGAGAAGAGAAGCTGGCGGCCCTTCGGGTGGCCAATACCAAGAAGCACGACTTCAGATCCTTTATGGAAACTTTCCTTGCAGCTGCCACTCGGATCGCCGACGGGATTGACCTTGATGAATTTGTTGCACCTTCCAGCCCTCCACAGGAGGGGTAAAAAACTTCTTCTGGCTCGACGTTTTAAATTTGCCTCGGTATGCCGAGTGAAATTGTAACCGACAAACCT
>NW_021298932.1:0-1342 GCF_002162155.2 Triticum dicoccoides
CCCCCGGAGGCCGCCGGCCACAGTCGTAGACGCGCGAAGAGCAATCCGCGTAGAGGGAATTTTTCGGAAACTTCTGCATCACCAAAAAATATGAAAAATTACCATCATTCCTATAGCACATGTGCCCACGTCGTGCAAAAAAACTCATGATTTTATCGCGCTCCGAGTATTTAATAATATTCACGCCAAATCGTTACCGCAAAACATCTACTACCGTGTCATCGCCGTCCGTGAGGGGAGGCACACCCCGGAGACGCGTGCCGGGTGTTTGCAACCGCCACAACACTTCCAGACTTGTGAGAGGCCGCCCACGCAAGATTTGGCGGCATGCTAGCCCCCGGGGGCCGTCGGCCACAGTAGTAGACGCGCGAAGAGCAATCTGCGTAGAGGGAATTTTTCGGATACTTCTCCATCACCACAAATTATGAAAAATTACCATCGTTCCTATACCACATGTGCCCACGTCATGCAAAAAAACTCATGATTTTATCGCGCTCCGAGTATTTAATAATATCCACGCCGCATCGTTACCGCAGAACGTCTAATACCGTGTCATCACCGTCCGTGAGGGGGGCCACACCCCGGAGACGCGTGCCGCCTCTTCGGACATGCCACCACACCATCCCGCATGTATGAGGGCCCGGTGCGACGCTCCGGTGGCATTGCTAACACCCAGGGGCCCCGTCCCGCCTAACCTTGTAGCGTTTGACCACGGGATCTAGCCCTTTGACTTTGCACGGACGGGCTTTGAGCAGTGGACCTCCCCACCCGGTTGTGTTAGGTCAGCCCATAGGAACACTTTGGAGGAACATCCGGGCCAGTACCACAGAAATATCCCCTCCGTGTAGACCCGACGCGTCCGTTTCCCCCCTCCAAGTGCCAACGGCGGTGCCGTCCGTGAGGGGGGGCACACCCCGGAGACGCGTGCCGGGCGTTTGCAACCGCCACAACACTTCCAGACTTGTGAGAGGCCGCCCACGCAAGATTTGGCGGCATGCTAGCCCCCGGAGGCCGCCGGCCACAGTCGTAGACGCGCGAAGAGCAATCCGCGTAGAGGGAATTTTTCGGAAACTTCTGCATCACCAAAAAATATGAAAAATTACCATCATTCCTATAGCACATGTGCCCACGTCGTGCAAAAAAACTCATGATTTTATCGCGCTCCGAGTATTTAATAATATTCACGCCAAATCGTTACCGCAAAACATCTACTACCGTGTCATCGCCGTCCGTGAGGGGAGGCACACCCCGGAGACGCGTGCCGGGTGTTTGCAACCGCCACAACACTTCCAGACTTGTGAGAGGCCGCCCACGCAAGATTTGGCGGCATGCTAGCCCCCGG
>NW_021298933.1:0-1094 GCF_002162155.2 Triticum dicoccoides
CTTTATATATTGAATGGGAGTTTGACATAAAAAATATATTTGCTTCCCATAATTTCGATGAACATAAAAAGGTTAAGGTTGCGGTTGGTTCTTTCACTGGTTATGCTTTGGTTTGGTGGAGTGAATATTGTCGGTTACACCCTGATTATATACCTACTACTTGGGATGATTTGAAACTTGCCATGCGACATACTTTCGTCCCTGCTTATTATACTCGTGACATGATTAAGAAGTTGCAACACTTAAAACAAGGTAGTGAAACTGTAACAAAATATTATGATGATTTACAAACTACCTTGTTGTATTCCTCTTTAGAAGAAAGTGAAGATGATTTTATGGATAGATTTTGGGGAGGATTAAACTGTGATATTCAAGAGATACTAATTCATGAAGAGTGTTATCCTATGGACCATTTGTTTCATCTTGCTTGCAAAGCTGAACAGGAAATAAAACGACGTGTTGGCCATGAGGAGAACAAGCGCACGGTGCACATTCCAAGAGTTGATATGATTGTTCCTTCAACTACTAGGCATACTATGACAACCACATCCGTTGTTGTGAAGACTACATCACCTCCACCATGTGACACATCGCCCCCGAGAGTGGCTACATCATTTGAGTTGATCATAAGAGGTAATGACAAAGGTGCTGATCTTCCATCTCTACATGAGAATGATGAATGCCTTGTCAATTTGAATGCACCATCTGATGAGCTACCCACTACTTTGATCACACCACCTATTTTAGAGGACTACGTTGATAATTTGACTTTGCCATGTGATCAAACAACTGAAATACCAACAATTTTGAGTGCACCCATTGAATTAACTATTGATGCAAAAGAACCAATGTTTAATCATTTTGATATGACCTCTAATCTTGGTGATGATTCTGTGTTGAATGACTTATTGCATGTTTGCTTATTTAAGCATGTTGTAGCATGTAAATTTGATGCAAGTAAGGTTTATTCACCAATGTTGGGATGGTTTAATGATGAATATTGTCAATCTTTTGAAATGAATAAGAGCTTCACTTATATGTGCAAACTGAGTTGCAATATTTTCATGCCTTCTACTTCTTGTGCTAATTTTTTG
>NW_021298934.1:0-881 GCF_002162155.2 Triticum dicoccoides
TCTGCTATAAATCAGTATGTCATCAAAGTAAACTACCACAAATCGTCCAATGAAAGCACGTAAAACTTCGTTCATTAATCTCATGAAAGTACTAGGTGCATTAGTTAACCCAAAAGGCATGACTAACCACTCATATAATCCAAACTTAGTTTTAAATGCTGTTTTCCATTCATCTCCCAATTTCATACGAATTTGATGGTAGCCACTACGCAAATCAACTTTGGAGAATATTGTAGAGCCACTCAATTCATCAAGCATATCATCTAGCCTAGGAATAGGATGACGATAACGAATAGTAATATTATTAATGCCTCTACAATCAACACATATACGTGATGTACCATCCTTTTTCGGCACTAGAATAATAGGAACAGCACAAGGACTAAGGGATTCGCGTATATAACCTTTGTCGAGAAGCTCTTGTACTTGGCGCATAATCTCCTTCGTCTCCTATGGATTGGTACGGTATGGTGCACGGTTTGGCAGTGAAGCACCGGGAATTAAGTCAATCTGATGCTCAATCCCTCGAATAGGCGGTAATCCCGGTGGCACGTCTTGTGGAAAGACGTCAACGAACTCCTGCAAAATGTTAGTGACAGCAGGAGGCAAAGAGGAAGGCACGTCCTCGAATGAAAATAATGCCTCTTTGCACACAAAAGCATAGCAAACAGATTTGCTGAAATCTAGCTCATCAATATCAGATTTGGTGGCAAATAAACATGCACTTTTCAATTTAATTTCAGAAGCAACACTAGATGGTTTATTATTAGACTTCATTTGTTGCTCAAATTCTTTTGCCACAATCTGATTTTCACTCTTATTCGTCTCCTGTTTTGCTTTATTAGCTCTATTAATATCATCTTTCAAAATGGAATCAGGAG
>NW_021298935.1:0-446 GCF_002162155.2 Triticum dicoccoides
TGTGCCAAAATAGAGGTGATTTGGAGGTGGTCGAAAAAATCATCGCATTCCGGAGGGGCCATTTGAACATACGTGATTTTTTCCACCACCTCCAAATCACCCAAATTTTCTTGTACAAGGTGACCCACATGTGCCAAACATGGCTATGAAAGAAAATTTCGAAAATTAGTACTTTACAATGCCCCCTTGAGGTATAGACCGATGGTTTGACCAGTCAGTCTAGAGGGCATTATAAATTAATAAAAAATTCAAAAAAATATAAAACCTTGGAAAACAAGCTTTGTTTGTGAAAGAGATCATGTGTGCCAAAATAGAGGTGATTTGGAGGTGGTCGACAAAATCATCGCATTCCGGAGGGGCCATTTGGTCTAACTTAAGCCAGTTTTTCAACATACGTGATTTTTTCCACCACCTCCAAATCACCCAAATTTTGTTGTACATGGTGA
>NW_021298936.1:0-1960 GCF_002162155.2 Triticum dicoccoides
AGAACTAGGGATGTGACAACCCACCCCCACTTGAAAGAATCTCGTCCCGAGATTCAGGGGTCGACGGAAAGAAAGTGGGGTACTCCAGTCGAAGACGATCTTCTCGCTCCCAAGTAGCTTCTCTCTCGGAATGATGAGACCACTGAACCTTGAGAAACTTGATGTTCTGATGTCGAGTAACACGCTCTGCTTGATCAAGAATGCAAACGGGGTACTCTCGATATGTGAGGTTATCTTGGAGATCAAGCGTTTCGTGGTCCACTCCGCGGATGGGATCCGAGAAGCAACGCCTGAGTTGAGAGACGTGGAAGACATCGTGCACTCTGGAAAGATGTGGGGGTAATTCCAACTGGTAGGCAACTGTCACATCCCTAATTCTGGTCTGATCTATGCCAGCTTCCAGGTGTGCATCATGTTTAAATTCAAATGAAACTTGAATTGAGGAATTTTCAAAAGCCTCAGAAAAACCTCTAAAAATAACCAACATTTAAATCTCATCAAATGAGTCCAAGAAATTGTTCCTGTTATTCTGTGAAAATATTGGCATGAGGTAAAATTCAAACCAATATTTTTGGAGTCACAGAAATAATTTATTTTGGGTCTTTGATTTAAATCAATTATATATTTGGGTTGGAAATTATTTCTGCTATATAAGAAATAATGTTCAAATATTTTGTAAGTTTGCATGTGACCTTCGACTAGCTCTCTGAGTTCACATAAAAATTTACAGAAAGTTTTAAAATGGTTTAGTTTCCAAACTAAACCAAAACAAAATAACAGAAATAGAAAAGAAACAAAAGAGAGAGAGAGAAGAAAGTTACCTAGCGCTCACCTGGCAGCCCAGCCGGCCCAGCTCGCGTTCCGGCCCAGCCCACCAGCGCCCCCTTGTCATCTTCCTCCTCTGCCAGGAGGACGAACAGGTGCGTGGCGAGCGCCGACGCTGCCCCGGCCACCTCCTGCTTCCCCGGCCACCTCCTGCTTCCCCGACCCCTCCTAGACGACGCCACGGAACGCCACGCAGCCCCTGGCTCTCTCTCACTCTCTCCCGACCCCTTCCCCCTTCTCTGCTCTCTCCCTCTCGCGCCCGAGCGCGCTCATCGCCGCCGCTCGCTGCTGCCGTGGCCACAGCCACTGCCTCGCCTTGCCGTTGCGCCCAGAGGCTCCCCCTCGACCCCCTCTTCCTCTCCACCGAGCCACGAGGTCCCGGACGCGCTGCAACGCCGCCACCATCGCCGTTTCCGTCGCCGGCCACCGAAGCTCACCGTCGTCGATTCGCCGCCTACAGGACCTCCCCGACCACTCTGAGCGTCTCTGCGAGATCTCTGCGAGCCCCACGTCATTTCACCCTCCTCCCCCTGTCCGCGCATGCCCTCTAGCTAGCCACCGCGCGAGATCCGAGCGCCGCCGTCCGCCATAGACGATGAGGTCCTCGCTCCTGAGCACCTCCGCTCAGTCCAGTGGCACCAGCATGCTCCTGGTGTCTCCAGGAGGCCGCCTAGCCCCTTTGCTCGCTCCCCTGCTTGCTCTAGCGCCGCGCCCGTGCAGGCAGTAGCTCCGGCCGCCGCCCCGCTCACCACCGTCAGCGACTCCGGCCACCCCAGCACCCGCCGTTGCCACTGTCCGGCGCGCCTCGTCGCGCCGGTCCCGCAGAACCCACCCGCACGACCTCCCGTCGCCGGAAACGGCCGGACGAGGACCTCCGCCCCTCTGTTTGGTCGCCGGCGGCTAACCGCCGGTGTGTCCGACGTGGCCGCATGATTAGTGTTAATCACGGCCAGCTAACCCCCCTAGGGCCACTGCCATGTGGGACCAAGAGCATGTTTAGGTTAGATTAATTTTCTGTTTAGATTAGTGATAACCCTGTGGCCCACGTGTCGGCGTTGACTTTGGCCTGGTCAGCGTTGACTGGACCCACATGTCTGTGGGACTAACCAGCCTGAGACACTGACGTATGGGTCCC
>NW_021298937.1:0-1055 GCF_002162155.2 Triticum dicoccoides
CCAAATCGCTTCATGTGCTGCCTCCGAGGCTGCCATGTACTCCGCTTCACACGTAGATCCCGCCACGACGCTCTGCTTGCAGCTGCACCAGCTTACTGCTCCACCATTCAACATATACACGTATCTGGTTTGTGACTTAGAGTCATCCAGATCTGAGTCGAAGCTAGCGTCGACGTAACCCTTTACGACGAGCTCTTCGTCTCCTCCATAAACGAGAAACATGTCCTTTGTCCTTTTCAGGTACTTCAGGATATTCTTGACCGCTGTCCAGTGTTCCTTGCCGGGATTACTTTGGTATCTTGCTACCAAACTTACGGCAAGGTTTACATCGGGTCTGGTACACAGCATGGCATACATAATAGATCCTATGGCTGAAGCATAGGGGATGACACTCATCTCTTCTTTATCTTTTGCCGTGGTCGGTGACTGAGCTGAGCTCAGTCTCATACCTTGTAACATAGGCAAGAACCCATTCTTGGACTGATCCATTCTGAATCTCTTCAAAATCTTATCAAGGTATGTGCTTTGTGAAAGACCTATGAGGCGTCTCGATCTATCTCTATAGATCTTGATGCCTAATATATAAGCAGCTTCTCCAAGGTCCTTCATTGAAAAACACTTATTCAAGTAGGCCTTAATGTTGTCCAGAAATTCTATATTATTTCCCATTAGGAGTATGTCATCTACATATAATATGAGAAATGCTACAGAGCTCCCACTCACTTTCTTGTAAACGCAGGCTTCTCCATAAGTCTGCATAAACCCAAACGCTTTGATCATCTCATCAAAGCGAATGTTCCAACTCCGAGATGCTTGCACCAGTCCATAAATGGATCGCTGGAGCTTGCATACTTTGTTAGCGTTCCGAGGATCGACAAAACCTTCCGGCTGCATCATATACAGTTCTTCCTTAAGATGCCCGTTAAGGAATGCTGTTTTGACGTCCATCTGCCATATCTCATAATCATAGTATGCGGCAATTGCTAACATGATTCGGACGGACTTTAGCTTCGCTACGGGAGAGAATGTCTCGTCGTAGTCAATCCCTTGAACCT
>NW_021298938.1:0-1239 GCF_002162155.2 Triticum dicoccoides
TGAATCGGTTTCGAACTAACTCGAGATTAGCAACTATAAACGAGGTGACGTGGCACCATTAGCAGAGGATCACTGTAGCTTAATTACCCGGGCGTCACAATTCTCCTCCACTACAAGAAATCTCGTCCCGAGATTTAAGCGGTGGAGTAAGGGGCGAAGGTGTTGGTAGCGAAAAAAACCTAACGAGTCTTCTCGGTCTTGGCTTCCCTTTCGAAGAGGTTGATCCCTTTCGTTGATGTCTTCATTTCACTGCTTCAAGTCACCATGATCAATTTGTCATCCTTTCTTCGGGATCTCCATCGTACTTACGAATAGGTAAGGGGCAGCTCTACAACGATAGGATGTTACAAGGGAAAATCTTCTGGGGGTTTCCCAAGTATGAACATATGAGTATCTCTCGAGTTGAACAAACGAAACACATCGAGAGCAAAGTAAGACGGTGCAATAAGAAGTTTCAAGCGGATAGGCAATCGTTCATTGCCTGAAACAGAGTGTGAATGGGGTTCAGAGCAACATGAATAAGTATTGTGTCCGATACCAGAATTGATCACTAGGAAGGTGGCTCGCAAATTACATACGAAGTCAAGCTATAGGAATAACTTTGGCAACAGGGTGTATAGGAGAGTCAGGTTTCGATCCTGTGAAACTGTGGGTTATGGGCCCACCATGTGGTTCTTTTTTTTAATAGGAGCAGTGACATCTTGCACGATCATGATAGTAAGGCATGTCAGGGAGTACCATGTCAGCTATGTCGGCAACAACGTTGGTACCAAGGGTGAGGGACGAAGAGAACCATTTTCCTGCTCGTTGAAACGAGGCAGACCAATAGGCAAGGTTCCCGTCCATCGGTGGTTACCGGAATGTCATCAACAATAGTAACAAGGTCTTGCTGACCGAGTTGTACATCGAGGTGTTTGCACAAGTAGTGGATTATTACTGCTTATATCATATAGATCATAGAAAAGGTTTAAACAAACCAATGGAAGGAAAATATGATCATCAGATTAAACAGAACAATGGAAAGGAAAATATGTTTAAACACATATTTCGAGGGTATATCCTTCCCAAGGACAAGCAGAGCAAGATATCCATGACAGGATATAAAGTAGAAAACCATTTAGGTAAGGGGGGAGGAATCTCATGATATTACTCATACAACGGTGTTAGGATAATTGATAATTAAAATATAGCATCGTGCTTCAAACGTGCCTGTTGAAAATCGGAGTACCATTGACATGC
>NW_021298939.1:0-1085 GCF_002162155.2 Triticum dicoccoides
AGTGTGCCATGCTTTACGGCTTAGAATCGGGACTTCAACGACGTTTTGAACGTCATGGAGCATATGAGATGTTCCAGGAGTTGAAGTTAATATTTCAAGCAAATGCCCGGATTGAGAGATATGAAGTCTCCAATAAGTTCTATAGCTGCAAGATGGAAGAGAACAGTTCTGTCAGTGAGCATATACTCAAAATGTCTGGGTATAATAATCACTTGATTCAATTGGGAGTTAATCTTCCGGATGATTGCGTCATTGACAGAATTCTCCAATCACTGCCACCAAGCTACAAGAGCTTCGTGATGAACTATAATATGCAAGGGATGAACAAGACTATTCCCGAGCTCTTCGCAATGCTGAAAGCTGCGGAGGTAGAAATCAAGAAGGGGCATCAAGTGTTGATGGTTAACAAGACCACTAGTTTCAAGAAAAAGGGCAAAGGGAAGAAAAAGGGGAACTTCAAAAAGAACGGCAAGCAAGTTGCTGCTCAAGAGAAGAAACCCAAGTCTAAACCTAAGCCTGAAACTGAGTGCTTCTACTGCAAGCAGACTGGTCACTGGAAGCGGAACTGCCCCAAGTATTTGGCGGATAAGAAGGATGGCAAGGTAAACAAAGGTATATGTGATATACATGTTGTTGATGTGTACCTTACCAATGCTCGCAGTAGCACCTGGGTATTTGATACTGGTTCTGTTGCTAATATTTGCAACTCGAAACAGGGACTACAGAATAAGCGGGCACTGGCAAAGGACGAGGTGACGATGCGCGTGGGAAACGGTTCCAAAGTCGATGTGATCGCGGTCGGCACGCTACCTCTACATCTACCTTCGGGATTAGTATTAGACCTAAATAATTGTTATTTGGTGCCAGCGTTGAGCATGAACATTATATCTGGATCTTGTTTAATGCGAGACGGTTATTCATTTAAATCAGAGAATAATGGTTGTTCTATTTATATGAGTAATATCTTTTATGGTTATGCACCCTTGAAGAGTGGTCTATTCTTACTAAATCTCGATAGTAGTAATACACATATTCATAATGTTGAAACCAAAAGATGCAGAGTTGATAATGAAAGTGCAACTTAT
>NW_021298940.1:0-1172 GCF_002162155.2 Triticum dicoccoides
CCTCGGAAACCGGTAAAGTGGATGTCGTGGTCAGCACCACCCAGCCGAAAGACCTATTATTGTAGTATCTTGATTGAAGAAGTTGGCCACCTCCCCATAAGGATTTCGTAGGATTTACCTCCGTAACTGTTCCTTATGGATTCTATTGCTCCCGAAGTCCGACCTTTTACTTGATGTTCTAGATATCAAACCATAATTATCTATGGATTACGCTAGCACATCAAGGAGAACATTAGAAGCGGAGTGCTAAATGTCTCTCGGTCGATCGCCCAGATTTTGTCTCCTTGGCCTCGCTAGGGTGAAATCTGAGATGATGTTATCTTCTTATGCATCTGCATCGTCCATCGTTGTTCAACATGGTAGTAAGTTGTGTTACCGGACCCTTGACACGGATGTTGGTAAAACCTTGATGATTGTGGAAATGCTTAGGTTCTTGAGAGCACGCTCAAGCGCTACGTGTTACCATCGGCTCTAACTGGATTCCTCTCAGTTTCCTCGGCAATGCTATGACCTTTTCAAACAGTGAATTCACTCTCTATTATTGGGTTCTTCCCCAGTTACCAGAATCATTCCCAGCATTTGCATTTTGTTCCCAGCTTGCAACGCCAATGTGCCATTCTACCACGGGTCTCTTCCATTTCCGGTGATAAGCAAATTCATCCATTACGTTGTCTTCAACAAGGTAATCCACATCATCCAAGTCCGAGTATGCCATTCTACCGACCCTCTCCAAACGATCGTTGTGAATTGCCTTAGGCTGGTATGAAGAGTTTCAATGATCTCTGAATCAAAAGTAATTCTTTTTGCCACTTAAGGTAATAATCTACGAATCACCCTCCTCCAGGATGTTTCGTCGTGGTATCATAGCAACTCAACTCCTCGCTACGTTGACAATCGATTACCACCTTCTTAAGCGTGAAATTTTGGTCTACCTAGTGAACCTTCGTCATCTGCTTCACTCCATTCCTATGGATGTGTGCTCGTGTCTCAACCCGAGAGATGGTTCTATGTCTCATTCCGTGAGTTAATCCTGAGTTGTTCGATCTTCGAGGAGATCGACCCTTCTAGAGTCTCCTTCTTCCCTCCATGTCATGTTGACAGGATTTCTCAGAACAAGACGACAAGACAAAGATGGTGATCGAATCAACGTTCATTTGAAGTGCAACCTGGAT
>NW_021298941.1:0-1111 GCF_002162155.2 Triticum dicoccoides
TCATGGCCTATTACTCACTGTTTTGGGGTCCCAAAGCGATTTCCATGGTTGTCGAACCCCATGGTGTGCTTACGTGTTGGTCGTCAAGAATCGCAGTCTGGGCCGATTTTGGCCCGTTTCTTGGACTATTACTCAGTTTTGGGTTCCCGAAGTGATTTCCACGATTGATGAACCCCTGGGTGCGTTTACGTGTCGGTCATCAGCACTCACAATTTTTGCCGATTCTGGTCTGTTTCGCGCACTATTACTCACCGTTTTGGGGACCCAGAGCGATTTCCACGATTGACGATCCCCAGGTTGAGTTTACGTGTCCGTCGTCAACACTCAAAGTTTTGGCCAATTCTGACCCGTTTAGTGCACTATTACTCACCGTTTTGGTGTCCCGAAGTGATTTCCATAGTTGTTGAATCCCAAGGTGCGCTTACGTGTCGGTCATCAACACTCGCAGTTTTGGCCGATTCTGGGCTCTTTCATGGACTATTACTCACTGTTTTGTGGTCCCAAAGTGATTTCCATGGTTGTGGGACCCCAAGGTGTGCTTATGTGTTGGTCGTCAAGACTCGCAGTCTGGGCCGATTCTAGCCCATTTCGTGGACTATTACTCACTGTCTTGTGGTCCCGGAGTGATTTCCACGATTAACAAACTTAACCCCGGGGTGCGTTTATGTGCCGGTCATCAACACTCACAGATTTTGTCGATTCTGCCCCGTTTCATGGCCTATTACACACTGTTTTGAGGTCTCGGAGTGATTTCCACGATTAAGGAACCCCAGGGTGCGTTTAAGTGTCGGTCATCAGCACTCACTATTTTGGCCGATTCTGGTCCGTTTCGTGTACTATTACTCACTATTTTGGGGTCCCAAAGCGATTTCCACGATTGACGATCCCCGGGGTGCGTTTACGTGTCCGTCGTCAACACTCAAAGTTTTGGCCAATTCTGACCTGTTTCGTGGACTATTACTCGCCGTTTTGGTGTACCGAAGAGATTTCCATAGTTGTTGAACCCCGAGGTGCGCTTACGTGTCGGTCATCAACACTCGCAGTTTTGGCCAATTCTGGCCTGTTTCATGGCCTATTACTCACTGTTTTGGGGTCCCAAAGCGATTTCCAT
>NW_021298942.1:0-2866 GCF_002162155.2 Triticum dicoccoides
CACCAACCGGGACCAAAGGCCTCCTTTTTCCGCCCTTTGGGCTGCTGGAAATTGACCTTTGGTCCCGGTTGGTGGCACCAACCGGGACTAAATGGGGCATTGGTCCCGGTTGGTTCCACGAACCAGGACCAATACTCTGGGTATGTAAGTAGCACTTATGAATTTTCAGAACCGCCCATCCCCACTTCGATCTCTCCTCCTCCTATCCCCCCAATGGTAGTGAATCCATCCACGATGCTGGCAGGCTGCCCGAGCTAGCTGTCGCGGACGCCCTCGCCGCGCCCTGTCCCCGATGCCGCCGATCCTCGTGTCCCTCTGCCCTGACCCGGACGCAGCCGCACCCCTGCCCCGTATGCTTTCTCATCGCCGTCGCCGTGCCCTGCCCTATCGTATGCTCCAAAGAAGGAGGATCACCATCGCACGGGGTCAGGTGGCTACCTCACAGCCCGGCCGTTGTGGGACAAGGCTGAAAGTGACCTGATTGCTAAAGGGGTCGAACCAGAGACATTGAACTGGCCAGACCATTCAAGGACTTGGTTCTTCGGGGTTGGGGGGACTTTGGACCCTAAAATAGGGAACTGATGTTGGACGGACGAGCAACTTGCAACACCCATCACAAAACTTCAGGCAGCAATCAAGGAAGCGCGGGAAGGGACGTTCGTTCCTGAGAGAGAGAACAACGAGCTCACACTGGCCCTCGGGAATCCTGAGCACCCTAGACGAACAGGAGGCACGCCAGGCTCCGTTGCATGGAAGGTTGGGTTTCCCAACGCAGGCGGTTACAAAACCCAAGAGAGGAGGAGGAAAGTGGAGCTGAGCGAACTGCAAAAGCTTCAGGCAAGGGTACGAAAGCTAGAGGAACGACAAGCTGTTGAGAACCAGCGAGATCCTGCCCAAGCTACCCCAGAAGCTACCCCGCCATCTTAGTGGAGAAGCAGCATGGCTTCCACCAAGCTCGTTCAGCAGCTTGACTTCATAGCTCCTAGCTACCCCGTGGATGCTATCACGGAGTCACACCAGTGCCAGCTTATGATGCAATGGCAGCACCTCAAAGTCAAGACGGCTGTCGGCTCTGTGTTCCCTCCTGAACCCGACGCAACTTCTCACTGCCTTCCGATTCCACAAGGCTATGCTGTTGTGATGGTGGATGAAATAACAGAGGAATTTGAGGAGCTCCAGCTTGACCACCATACAGGTGAAGGGGAGACTCAGCTGGGTCTTGCTCTGAAGACTCCATGTCTATGGCGGAAGTAGCACATCAAGCTTCTGAACTTCATGCCTCCGCCTCCTCCTCCTCCTCCTCCGGCGAGTCAGATGGGCACTCCGCCTCCTACTCCTCCTCCTCCGGCGAGTGATCAGGACACTTCGCCTCCTGCTCCGGCGCGTGAGGGCAGCAGTACTCCCCCTCCTTCTCCGGCTGCTCCGGCGCGTCCGAGCAGCCCACCTCCTCCTTCGCCTTGTTGGCAATGGTGGAACACAAACGTCGCCGTTCCGGCTGCTCCGGCGCGTCATAGTACTCCGCCTCCTTCTTCTCTGCCTCGTAAGCAACGAAAGAAGACAGCTGCAGCCGCTCCGGCATCTAGCAGTACAGCCAGAGGCAGGAGGCAATATAGATTCGGTCCTTCTCTCAAGCCTCTAGAGAAGTTACCATACGAGATGAGCAAGGAGGAAAACAAGAAGATCTATGAAGCCCAAGTGAAGGACTTTTTCAAAACGCAAAGAGCTAAGAAACATCCACCTCCGGAGGAGAAGATAGATCCGGTGAAAGCGAAGCGCACTTTAGATGCCTTGAAGCGACCACCACCGCCTCTGTTGCATGCCAACTATGAGCGCATTTTTGAAAGGACATATAGGGAAGCGGAGCGGTCGGGAAGTACTTGCAGTGATCAAAGGTTAGCAGAACGAAGAAGTGGGAAAGAATTCCCCAGCTCGGCGAACAAGCGAACCAATCGTGCCCCCCTATCAAGATGTCTAGCGATATCGTCGCTAATCATCCGGGGATGCTGCCCGGTACCAATCTTGGAGATTACCTGCCCGACGATGAAAATTTTGATAGAATGGAGATGGACGAATTCAAATACCAGCACAGGAAGCTTCTCGTCAAACCTGGTCATCCTCCTCTAACAACGATGATGCGAAGATTCCATGATTGGTACATGGACATCTGCAGCAAGTCTGGGAAGGATACTTTGACGATGAGAGTTAAAGAGGAGCACGACCTCGTTGGAATTGATCTGTTGTCTGTTCCATATGAGGAGTTCTTCTGGTTTTTTAATCAAAAGGCCCTCGATAAAATAATCGTCACTTGCTACTGTCTGTAAGTACTACTTCTGTAATTAAGTCTCTATATATAGCTCTGCTCTTTCATTGCATGTATATATAATTAACCTCACTATATTATGCAGATTGAAGATCGCCGAATGCAAGAAAAGACAAATCGGTGATATTGGGTTCATTAACACAAATCTCATAGATGAATGGAATGTTAAATATGATGCAAAACAAACCGAGGCCAACTTGCTACGATCGGTACTTCGAAATCAAAACAAAGATATAATACTCTTTCCTTACGAATTCAAGTGAGTGTTACTGCCTTGTGCATATTCGGTTTCCCTTATTACTCGAGGTTATAGTAATGTAATTAATGAGTTATGCATGCGTGCGCAGCTTCCACTTTATTCTGCTAGAGATTAAGCTTGAGCAGGGACTAGTAATCGTCATAGACTCAAGACGAAAAGATCCCGAGGAGTATACGGCCATGACTAAAATGCTCGAGAAGTAAGTTCAATCGATCATTATCGCACCATATCGGCAACTTTGTTCATTTCATGATATCAAGTGATTATTTTCTTTGTCTGGCAGGGTT
>NW_021298942.1:5179-7526 GCF_002162155.2 Triticum dicoccoides
CCCCTGCAAGGCACCAACACTTTGAAACATCTTTGATTCTTGCAACAAGAACCCCAACCGGCACCGCGGTGTTACGGAAGACGCGTGCATTCCTCTCGTTCCAAATTTCCCATGAGATCAACATAATAAGAGACATCATCGCCCGTCGAGACTGCGATGCGTTGGAGTCAATGAGGTTCCACCAGGCTTTCACCGAATGGACCGTCACCCAAGCTGTAGGGTTCACATCAACCAAGCCAAGCCAAGATTTGATCATTTTCCAAACTCGAACCGTGTAGCGGCATTGGAAAAGGAGGTGAGCCGCGGTTTCCTGAACTTGCTTGCAGAGGGGGCAGCGATCACAGTTAGGCCATCCCCGGCGTTGGAGCCTGTCGGCCGTCCATATCCTATTATTGATCACAAGCCAAGCAAAGAATTTGCATTTGGGGGGAGCCCAGATCTTCCACACCAACTGTTGCATGTTGGAGTCAACTAAGCCCATGAACTGGACCTTGTAGGCCGAGGACGCGGAGTAAGAGCCATCATTAGAAAGCTTCCAAGAGATAGAATCAGCCACGTCGGGGTTGAGTTGCACCACAGATAATTTCTCCCAAAGGTTGACGAACTCGGTCAGGTGTGTAGCGGAGGTGATCCTGTCTGTTTTGACTTGAGAGACCCAGAAGTTATTATCCAAAGCCTTCTGAACCGAACATCCCTTTCTTTTTGATAGGTCAAAGATCTTCGGGGCGATGTCTTTGGGTCTCATGCCATCTAGCCAAGCAGACTCCCAGAAGGAAGCACGAATACCGCTGCCAAGCAACACCTTGGTGGCAGCAGCAAAAATGTTTTTATCATTCTCATCACAGGGGTTACCCAAACGAACCCACGGCTTCACCGGATCCAACCATTCTGCCCAAAGCCAACGGATACGAAGCGCAGACGCAAACTTCCTCATATTTAGGATACCTAGCCCCCCATGGACCTTGGACTTGCAGACCTGTTCCCAGTTGATCTTGCATTTGCCACCGGTGACCTTGTCACAACCAGCCCAAAGGAAAGCACGCCGAAGAGAATCAGTCTTTTCCAGAACCTCAATTGGAAGGTTTAACGCTGTCATATAATAAATGGCAATGGCCGTGATGACAGACTCAACTTCAATCAGTTAAGATTCACTCGAAGCATGCATGCAGGCTGAAGCCAATGAACAATTTCTTTGTCGAAGTTATAACATAGTCATGAGTGATCCAAGTTATATATGTAACTGAATTTGGAATAAGCAGTCTAAATAAACTAATCATCATATACCTGCGTACAAGCACCAAACAAAAGAGTAATAAAAGCCCTAATGGCAAAAAAAATCTTTTACAACGAATGAACTGACCCCGAATAGCTGTATAAGAAAAAACACTTGGTTTGATTTTTTCAATGCAAAAGAGAGGCAACCCACAGTTTCAAAAACAAAAGGTAGGCAAATGCATCATTCTCATAAACTATTATTATGGTTGCTCGTCTCAGATATCTTTATGAAAGAAAAGGAAAACAAGTTCACGTTACCTTTGGAGTTCCTTTACCACATGTAGGACAAGGGTGACGATATCGTCCTTGAGGCAATGGGGCAGGAGCTGGAGCGTCCTCTACACGCCCCCTCCCTGGATTCATGCGCGCTTCCCATCTACGGATTTCCTCCCGAGAAAAAAGATCACATGCACCCGGTCTGAAAGCAACCCATGTTTCTTCTTTGTCAAGGCGCATATATATACGACAATGGGGGCAAAACATATCACTAAAAGAGAACTCACCTGAAGTGTTCATATCCAACAATTGCAAAGTTACATTGGTAGCAGAAGTAATGCCCGCAGTTCGAACATGTCATCTTATTGCATCCTGATATCTTATATATAGCGATCTTGCATCGTGGGCACTGTTTTGCATCCCTCATAATTGCCTGGAGGCTGAGTACTTCATCTGTCAAATTCTGATCACCGCGTTCCTGCCTAGATTTTAGCCGTTCCTGCACCAAACAAAAAGATCATTTAAAGACATGACAGATCAAAATGACACGAGATATGTACAAATAAATTGTCTCTAGGAAGAGTGCATTTTGCCCTCATTTTACCAAAGTTGGTCGAAATGCAAAATCCTCTTTATCATAGTCATCCAGCAAATGTAAATAGAAAAACAAAAGTACATGTGCATCGATGCAATAATTCAAAACACTCCAAGCCATATCACTTTTCTAGATTTCTCATTTTCTCTGTTAGCTAGTGGATATATATTAGTAGTAATGAAACAGCCCCACAATTTAATAACCATATCCAAGATAAGCTAAATAGATGTGAGATAAAGTTCTCCTACCTCCAACTTTCGA
>NW_021298943.1:0-1352 GCF_002162155.2 Triticum dicoccoides
GGTTCGAAGACTTGCAACCTTCATTCCATATGTAGTCCTAGCACACCAAGCCACTGATTGATTTGTTCAAGGAGAAGAAGTTTCTTCTTAAGAGCAAGACTTATGTGAGGACTTCGATATCCTCGATGATGGTTCCCCACCGGAACTCGGTAGTGTTTTATTGTAAGACTACCATGGGATCATGTTTGTCTGGGACAACGTGTTCACATGTTGTAGCAGAACCAGCTCATGTCTTGGAGCTTACTGCCGTAGTTCATTCCCCGAGAATCTCACAACGCCGTCTCGTCGATTTGTGTTGTAAACTTTCATTTTTCTTTCTAGACTTGATGAGTCTGGAATATTCTGACACCAACCAGATCTGAATCTCAGGCAGATGTGATGGTTGGAACATTTCCCAAGAACTGTAATATTGGTCTCGCGATAACCGGTAAAGTGGATGTCGTGGCCAACACACCCAGCCGGAAGACCTCCTGTTGTAGTATCTTGATTTGAGGAAGTTGGCCACCTCCCCATAGGGATTTCGTAGGATTTACTCCCTAGTTGCCCCTATGGATTTCTGTGTTCCGAAGTCCGACCTTTTTACTTGATGTTCTAGATATCAAACCATATCTATGAATGGGTTACACTAGCACATCAAGGAGAACATTAGAAGCGGAGTGCTAAATGTCTCTCGGTCGATCATCCAGATTTCGTTCCCTTGGCCTCGCTAAGGTGAAATCTGAGAAAGTGTTATCCTCCTTTGCATCTGCATCGTCCATCGCTATTCATCATGGTAGTATGTTGTGTTGTCAGCACCCTTGACACGAATGTTGATAAAACCTTGATGATTGTGGAAATGCTCAAGTTCTTGAGAGCACGCACAAGCGCTACGTGTTATCATCGGCTCTAACTGGGATTCCTCCCAGTTTCCTCGGCAATGCTATGACCTTTTCAAACAGTGAATTCACTCTCTATTGTTGGGTTCTTCCCCAGTTACCAGAATCATTCCCAGCATTTGCATTTTGTTCCCAGCTTGCACCGCCAATGTGCCATTCTACCATGGGTCCCTTCCATTTCTGGTGGTAAGAAAATTCATCCATTATGTTGTCCTCAACAAGGTAATCCACATCATCCATTCTAGTCTGGGTATGCCATTCCTTTGCACTCCACCAAACGATCGCTCGAGAATTGCCTTAGGCTGGTACAAAGAGTTTCAATGATCTCTGAATCAAAGGTAATTCTTTTTGCCACTTAAGGGGATGATTCTACGAGTCACCTTCCCTAAGGTGCATCATTATGGTATCATGGCAACTCAACTCCTCGCAACGTTGGCAATCGTTTACCACCTTCTTAGGTGTGGAATTGTTGTCTAC
>NW_021298944.1:0-1857 GCF_002162155.2 Triticum dicoccoides
GGGGGCACGATTGGTTCGCTTGTTCGCCGAGCTGGGGAATTCTTTCCCACTTCTTCGTTCTGCTAACCTTTGATCACTGCAAGTACTTCCCGACCGCTCCGCTTCCCTATATGTCCTTTCAAAAATGCGCTCATAGTTGGCATGCAACAGAGGCGGTGGTGGTCGCTTCAAGGCATCTAAAGTGCGCTTCGCTTTCACCGGATCTATCTTCTCCTCCGGAGGTGGATGTTTCTTAGCTCTTTGCGTTTTGAAAAAGTCCTTCACTTGGGCTTCATAGATCTTCTTGTTTTCCTCCTTGCTCATCTCGTATGGTAACTTCTCTAGAGGCTTGAGAGAAGGACCGAATCTATATTGCCTCCTGCCTCTGGCTGTACTGCTAGATGCCGGAGCGGCTGCAGCTGTCTTCTTTCGTTGCTTACGAGGCAGAGAAGAAGGAGGCGGAGTACTATGACGCGCCGGAGCAGCCGGAACGGCGACGTTTGTGTTCCACCATTGCCAACAAGGCGAAGGAGGAGGTGGGCTGCTCGGACGCGCCGGAGCAGCCGGAGAAGGAGGGGGAGTACTGCTGCCCTCACGCGCCGGAGCAGGAGGCGAAGTGTCCTGATCACTCGCCGGAGGAGGAGGAGTAGGAGGCGGAGTGCCCATCTGACTCGCCGGAGGAGGAGGAGGAGGAGGCGGAGGCGTGAAGTTCAGAAGCTTGATGTGCTCCTTCCGCCATAGACATGGAGTCTTCAGAGCAAGACCCAGCTGAGTCTCCCCTTCACCTGTATGGTGGTCAAGCTGGAGCTCCTCAAATTCCTCTGTTATTTCATCCACCATCACAACAGCATAGCCTTGTGGAATCGGAAGGCAGTGAGAAGTTGCGTCGGGTTCAGGAGGGAACACAGAGCCGACAGCCGCCTTGACTTTGAGGTGCTGCCATTGCATCATAAGCTGGCACTGGTGTGACTCCGTGATAGCATCCACGGGGTAGCTAGGAGCTATGAAGTCAAGCTGCTGAACGAGCTTGGTGGAAGCCATGCTGCTTCTCCACTAAGATGGCGGGGTAGCTTCTGGGGTAGCTTGGGCAGGATCTCGCTGGTTCTCAACAGCTTGTCGTTCCTCTAGCTTTCGTACCCTTGCCTGAAGCTTTTGCAGTTCGCTCAGCTCCACTTTCCTCCTCCTCTCTTGGGTTTTGTAACCGCCTGCGTTGGGAAACCCAACCTTCCATGCAACAGAGCCTGGCGTGCCTCCTATTCGTCTAGGGTGCTCAGGATTCCCGAGGGCCAGTGTGAGCTCGTTGTTCTCTCTCTCAGGAACGAACGTCCCTTCCCGCGCTTCCTTGATTGCTGCCTGAAGTTTTGTGATGGGTGTTGCAAGTTGCTCGTCCGTCCAACATCAGTTCCCTATTTTAGGGTCCAAAGTCCCCCCAACCCCGAAGAACCAAGTCCTTGAATGGTCTGGCCAGTTCAATGTCTCTGGTTCGACCCCTTTAGCAATCAGGTCACTTTCAGCCTTGTCCCACAACGGCCGGGCTGTGAGGTAGCCACCTGACCCCGTGCGATGGTGATCCTCCTTCTTTGGAGCATACGATAGGGCAGGGCGCGGCGACGGCGATGAGAAAGCATACGGGGCAGGGGCGCGGCTGCGTCCGGGTCAGGGCAGAGGGACACGAGGATCGGCGGCATCGGGGACAGGGCGCGGCGAGGGCGTCCGCGACAGCTAGCTCGGGCAGCCTGCCAGCATCGTGGATGGATTCACTACCATTGGGGGGATAGGAGGAGGAGAGATCGAAGTGGGGATGGGCGGTTCTGAAAATTCATAAGTGCTACTTACATACCCAGAGTATTGGTCCTGGTTCGTGGAACCAACCGGGAC
>NW_021298945.1:0-3590 GCF_002162155.2 Triticum dicoccoides
CACCAGCTTCTGTATAAGTTAGTAATCACACAGGAACATTTATACAATGGGAATACCTCTGTCCACATGTAGTATCTTTTGTGGATCACATCTCCAATTGATGCTCTACATGAATGTTCAAATTAATGAAGGTTAGTGTTGCAGTGATATAGTATTATTTAAACGAAAGGAAAAATGAATTTAAGTAATTAAATACCTGCTTAATTTCGGATGTTGCAGCTCTCTTTAGCTTTTTTGGAGATGTTCTACGGCTGTTCCTTGTTGATTTTGACTGAGAGGATACATCACTATCACTCATGTCCAAACTACCACCTTCATCAGAGTTAGTTCTTTGAAAGCTGGGTGATTTCCGGCGACGGCGTGCCGAATTAGTCATCTGTTAATCACATATTTAGAATTAAATATTCAGCTATTGCAGCTATAATTAATTGGGGTTAGAAAGACAATTAAGTTTTCAGTAAGTAAAACATTTCAGTCTAGTTGTATCTTACTGTAAATACAATATGATTTGAAATTTTTGAAATGTCCAGTACAACTTATTATTTCAATAAGAACTGGACTACTGTAGAATAGTAAATTCATTGCAAGGAACAGATTGCATTATAAATATGTATTTCAACTAATCCAATAGAAGTGTTTGTTCTCTAGTAGCAACTGCCCTCAGAAGAGTGATTTCATTGTCAGGAACACATTTCAGTGCTAAAATAATATTTCAATAACAACTGAACTTATGTAGAAGAGTGATTTCATTGTCAGGAACACATTTCAGTGCTAAAATAATATTTCAATAGCAACTGAACTTATGTAGAAGAGTGATTTCATTGTCAGGAACACATTTCAGTGCTATAATATTTCAATAGCAACTCCACTCAGTAAAACTAAAAACACATTTCAGTGCTAAAATAATATTTCAAGAGCTACTCCACTCACTACAACTACAAACACATTTCAGTGCTACCAATTTCATTGCTGCCCGTTTCAAATTTCAGAACAATCATCACATTACTAGGAGGTTTCACTGCAGTGCATCCATTTATCATTAGTCTTGCTGTAGAGAAGTTCTTCAATGGACAAGCTATCTGATTAAGGACTATACAAATGGGGATCTAGGGTTAGAAAGTAGGGCTATCTGATTAAGGACTATACGTATGAAGAATCAGAAACATAAATGAGGTATTTGTATCCCAGGCAAGATCCATAAAACCAGTGTGGTATATTCCGGTATTTTTCAAGATCTTTCCAAAAACAAATCAAAGGACAGCAGGCAATGAAAAGAGGGAAGAAAAAAGAGACAAAAATAGACGGAATATATTACCGTGAAGAACTAGACCAGAGGGCAGAGGAGGCGACCGAAATCACCACGGTCAAGCAAGCAGAACGATGCCCGGCGGCGGGGAAAAGCACGGCGGCGGGGGGTAAAGAGAAAGAGTTAAAACAGGTGGGACCAAATGTTGATGCGACATAATGGTGAATACCGACGGGTAAATCTAGAATACACTGGGATACAAAGATGTAGGCCATCCAGCAGCACGAATCACGACGAAACACCAACGGTGGATGGTTGGCCGGTACATACCTCCACCGGTAGCAAGGAGTTTGCGCCTCCATTCCCTAATCATTCCTCACCCCTCCTCTCCCCAAACCCTCGCCGTCATCACCTCCACCGGCGGCCATGGACGACCCGCAGGTTATCCTCGGCACCTCCAGGAGCGATATGCTCGCCTGCTTGGAGCGCGACGGCCAGGACCCTGCAACGCTGGACCTCGGCTCAAACATGATGCTCCACTTCGTGTAAAAGTACCTCCCGGACCCACCCGTCTCCCCCGCCGCACCCCTCTCGCTCGCCGGCGCGTCGTGGGTCCCCGACGGTGTCGACCGCATCAGCCGCCTCCCCGACGTGCTCCTCCACAACATCATCTCCCGCTTGCCCGCCAAGGACGCCGCGCGCACCGCCGCTCTCGCCTCGCGCTGGCGCCCCCTCTGGCGCGCGGCGCCTTTCTCTCTTGTCGACAGCCACCTGCTTCCCGACGGCGGCGCGGCCGGGCAGTTCCCCATCGGCGCTCCCTCTCCCCGGGCAGTCGCCGGCTCGCCGCCGCGGTTTCCAGCGTCCTCGCGGCGCACCCTGGGCCCTTCCACTGCGTCCACCTCACCCGCAGCAACATGGACGAGCACCGAGGCGAGATGGCGCGCTGGATCGACACCCTCGTCGCCAAGGGGGTCAAAGATCTCGTCTTTGTGAACCGCCCTTGGCCGATTGACCCGCGCCTCCCCGCCACGCTCTTCAGCTGCGCCTCCCTCACCCGCCTCTATCTCGGCGTCTGGATCAAGGTTTTGGTTACCGAATGAGGCATTTTTACCGAGGGGGACTGGTAAACGCGGTTACCACAGTTACCAAGAAATACCAAGAATATTTCGAACAAATTTTATAGTTGAATTTTGAATTCGAATAAGTGAATGAACGAACATTTGAACTAGAGACCTCTCCAAACAGGAACTAGGTTGCTACTAACACGCCAAAACTAACTCTCATGGCATTAATTAGATCCTACGTGCTTAAATTCAAAAATTTCGAAAAAATAGTATTTTTTGCTCGGTACGGGGATTTACCGAGGGGCAAGGAAATATGCGGTAACCATGGGAAATCTCGAAATTTCGACTGGTAACCAAAACCTTGGTCTGGATACTTCCGGACACCACGGCCGTGCCGCGCGGCGCCAGCTTTCCCAACCTCCGGGAGCTCTGGCCTATGCATGACTGTCATGGAGGATCGTGATCTGGCATTCATGCTCGAAAGAAGCCCAGTCCTCGAGTTCCTCCTCATCATGTGGAGCCAAACCGGAGTGCGCCTCCGCCTCGTCAGCCACAGCCTGTGGTGCCTTCAGCTGGCCTTCACCTACTTGGAGTACATCGACGTGGTGGATGCCCCTCTCCTGGAGAGGCTCTTGCAGTGCGAAACTGTTGGCGAGGGGGGGATGAAGTCCACCATGGAGCGCTCTGAGATCAAGATTGGGCGTGCACCTAATCTGCGTCTGCCGGGATATCTTCTGCCAGGAGAGCAACAGTTGGTGGTAGAACTAGATCCTAATTTAACTTGCATGTGTAGCTCTTCTGTGCCAATTATATCTATTATCTGAATTAGTTTATCTGTCTTTGCTGCATTGCAGGCTGGGAGCAGGGAGAACATTGTCCCTACTGTCAAGATTTTGGGCATAGAGGTGCAGTTTGGTGTCCGCAATGTTGTCAAGAAAGTGTCTGCCTTCCTCAGATGCTTCCCCAACCTGGATACGCTCCATGTCCATGTAAAATTCGTTAACTTCATGATATACAGTTGCAATGTGTTATATCTAGCATGGTCATAACTGATTGTATATCTTATCTAGCATGGTCAGAGCTGTTAATAAGATTAGTTTTACTATCGTTGGCTTGCTGCTGCTGCTGCATGATATGTACTCATAGATTATACTATATATCTAACATCAAACTATGATGCACTGTTTGATTTCATTTGCTTGCAGTCCCCTCCCATATCTGAAGAGTCCACTGGCAAGGTGAATCTCAAGTTCTGGCAGGAGGGCGGTCCCATCAAATGC
>NW_021298946.1:0-1291 GCF_002162155.2 Triticum dicoccoides
GGGACCAAAGGCCTTGTGCGGCTGCTGCGTCGAAAGTTTAGTCCCACCTTGCTAGTTGAGAGGGGTGCGCAGTGGTTTATAAGCCTCACTGCCGCACCCCTCTCGAGCTTCTCTCCATTGCAGGCTTACGGGCCTAATTGTCCCTGCTATGCCTGTGGGCCTACTGGGCCTCATGTGGGCCTGAATCCTGGCCCTTGGATGGGTTTCTAGTCATATTCAGGCCGTGGGGGCCCAGTAGGTGGCATTTTTTGTTTTTTTGTTGCTTTATTTTATTTTCTTTTATTTTTTTTCTTTATTTTTTTATTCTTTTTGGTTTTAGTTTTAGAAAAATTATAAACTTTCTGTTAGTGCCATTAGTTTTCAAATTTTAAAACACTTTTTTTTGTTTTTTTTGTTTTCTTTGTTGCTTTATTTATTTTATTTTGTTTCTAATTACAACAAAATACTTATTGTTGCTATTTTTTTCCAGTTTTTTTGTTTTGTTTTTTGCATTATTTATTTTCTTTTGTTTTTTGCTTTAATTTTTGTTAGTGCCATTAGTTTACAAATTTGAATAGTTAATATTTGAATTCTTTGAAATTTGTGTGAATCACAAGTTTGTGATTAACTTACTAAAAAAATTAGAATAGATGCGCTTATAGAGAAAATTCAACCTAAATTCATACTAAATTTCTATGAATTTCAGAGAAATTCACTATGAATTTAGGTTAAAATTTTCTCTATTAGGGCATCTATTTTCACTTCGAGAGGAGCTCAACAAGGCAGAGAGGGAAGGGCTTATAAACCGGTGTGAGCCCCCTTCGGTTGGCGAGGTGGGAGTAAACTCTGCCCGCAATGAGGACCAACCCCTTATTCCCGGTTTGTGGCACAAACCGGGACTAATGGTCATGGGCCAGCGGCGAGGAGCAAAATTACAAACTTTCTGTTAGTGCCATTAGTTTTAGAAAAATTATAAACTTTCTGTTAGTGCCATTAGTTTTCAAATTTGAATAGTTAAAATTTGAATTCTTTGATATTTGTTTGAATCACAAGTTTGTGATTAACTTTACTTTTTCCAGTTTTTTTTTGTTTTTTGCATTATTTATTTTCTTTTGTTTTTTGCATTATTTAATTATTTTTGCTTTTAGGTCAGAAAAATTATAAACTTTCTGTTAGTGCCATCAGTTTTAGAAAAAATTATAAACTTTCTGTTAGTGCCATTAGTTTTCAAATTTGAATAGTTAAAATTTGAATAATGGTATTACGAGGGCCGAACCATAATACATGAAAGCATTTCAAATGAACTCTAAAA
>NW_021298947.1:0-1514 GCF_002162155.2 Triticum dicoccoides
TTTTTTTCGGAAATCAGGGCAGGGACGACGAAAAAGTGCGACAAAAAATCACTATGATGGCACGTGGCTCAAAAGACTCAGAAAAGCCTAAAAATAGGATAGGGAAAAAAAATTTACCCGTGAAAATTTTGGCCTAAAAACTGCCCGGGGGTCTCCAGACTTTTTTTTTCCGAGACCTACGCAGGCAAGGAAACACGAAACGGAATTTAGATTGATCTCAAGAACAAACCTAATATGAGAAGAACTCGGATTGGTGGTGGATATATGGTTGTGGTATATGGCAGCGGTGGTGGTATATGGTAGCGGTGGTGGTATATGGATACAGATTGGTGGTGGTATATGGATACGGATTGGTGGTGGTATATGGATATGGATTCAGAGCGGTGGCGGATAAGCAAAAGTGGTAGATGGGCGATGATGATGGTGCGGCGGCGGCGTGACAACTTATGACCAGAACTCGAAACTCTAAAAGACTAGACTCTAAGACCAGCAACTTGACACACGACGATGCAACCACAAATTCAACAAAGCAAAAACCCTAAAAAGATTATGCAAAGGCTCAGATTGGTTCGAACATGATGAGCTAACCCTAAAAAAAAATTTCTGGCTTTTTCGTGGACTGTAGGTATGAAGAACAGACTCGATCTAATCTATGAAAAACTGTAAAATCTCACCGAGCAACCTGGAAATCTGATACCACTTGATAGAGGCTAAGGTGTCCCGATGTTTCGATGAGATGGTGGCTATCGTTTTATGTGGGAGTCGACCTTGACGATCCAACTACGAACGTGCGAGACGTCGCGCCTTAGCAATCGCTAAACCAACTTCCGATGGTTATTGACCACGCCGGAGCACGATCAACCTGACCACGAGGGTCTGTTTCCTGCGAGCAAACGAAGAACAAGAAAGAAGCTGAGATTGCAATCGGGATATTGCGAATATAAGATGAAAGCTTTATTGATCAAGGTGGGGTTCTGTGACGTCTTGGTCTGGTCGTTGAACACAAACGAAGTACGCGAAGTTGCAGCTATGGCGAACTTTTAATCTAAACAAAACCCAAAGTCTAAACGACGCCCTAAGGGATGTATATATGGAGGAAGAGGGGGGAATTTCGTGGCCCTTGAGGGTGGGGTCCGAAACCAACCCTAACTTTTGTTTCCCCACACATACGGACTCTAAAAATAGCCTATACTTAAGTAGTTCGAAATTACATGGGCCTGGCCCATTAATAAGGTGACGCAGCACCTAGAATAGCCTATGGACGAATATTATGAAGTGGCATCTTGTATATTTCGTCCAAGGCTTCATGCACTCCTTATGGCGGCTTCAAAGTCCTGAAATCATCACTTGTAACTCCGTTCTTGATCCCCTTGCGCATGCCATCAACTCCATGCGTGTTCTTGCTCTAATGTTCATCCTTCTCCAAGCTAGGCCCTTCATTTGTAAGCAAAACAAATGTATCCAATTTAGGCAGCATCATAATCTCATGAACATTAGAATCATTACCAAGATTT
>NW_021298948.1:0-1175 GCF_002162155.2 Triticum dicoccoides
AGATCAATATGTGCATGATGCTGATTTTAAAGATGTAATGCAGAATTGCAAAGAAGGAAGAATGTGGAACAAGTTTGTCGTTAACGATGGATTTGTGTTTCGTGCTAACAAGCTATGCATTCCAGCTAGCTCCGTTCGTCTTTTGTTGTTGCAGGAGGCGCATGGAGGAGGATTAATGGGACACTTTGGCGTGAAGAAGACGGAGGACGTACTTGCTACACATTTCTTTTGGCCAAAGATGAGACGGGATGTTGAGCGTTTTATTGCTCGCTGCACTACATGTCAAAAAGCTAAGTCACGACTCAATCCTCATGGTTTATATATGCCTTTGCCTGTACCTAGTGTTCCTTGGGAGGATATATCTATGGACTTTGTTTTAAGTTTACCTCGAACAAAGAAGGGGAGGGATAGCATATTTGTTGTCGTGGATAGATTCTCGAAAATGGCACACTTTATACCATGTCATAAAAGCGATGATGCTGTTAATGTTGCTGATTTGTTCTTTCGTGAAATTATTCGCTTGCATGGTGTGCCAAATACTATTGTTTCAGATCGTGATACTAAATTTCTTAGCCACTTTTGGAGATGTTTATGGGCTAAGTTGGGGACTAAACTGCTTCTTAGTACTACTTGTCACCCCCAAACTGATGGCCAAACTGAAGTAGTCAATAGAACATTGTCTACTATGCTTAGGGCTGTTTTGAAGAGTAATAAGAAAATGTGGGAGGAATGCTTGCCTCATATTGAATTTGCTTATAATCGTTCATTGCATTCTACTACTAAGATGTGCCCTTTTGAAGTTGTGTATGGTTTCCTACCTCGTGCACCTATTGGTTTGTTGCCTCTTCCATCTTCGGAGAAGGTTAATTTTGATGCTAAACAACGTGCTGAATTGATTTTAAAAATGCATGAGTTAACTAAGGAAAACATTGAGCGTATGAATGCCAAATATAAACTTGCTGGAGATAAGGGTAGAAAACATGTTGTGTTTGCACCTGGAGATCTTGTTTGGTTACATTTGCGTAAGGATAGATTTCCTGATTTGCGCAAATCAAAGCTCATGCCACGGGCTGATGGTCCCTTTAAGGTGTTAGAGAAAATAAATGATAATGCATATAAACTTGAGCTGCCTGCAGATTTTGGGGTTAGTCCCACTTTTAACATTGCAGATTTGA
>NW_021298949.1:0-1027 GCF_002162155.2 Triticum dicoccoides
GGCCTGCACCACCACCTCAGGTACGAGATGATGTCCATATTCCTAAACTGAAATTGAATATTCCACCATTTGAGGGTAGATATGTTCCTGATATATATCTTACTTGGGAGTTAGAAACTGAACAACGATTTACATGTTTACAATATCCTGAGGAGAGACGAGTTGCTGCTGCCGTTTGTGCTTTCACTAGTTTTGCATGTGTATGGTGGTCTGAACATTGTAGATTATATCCTATTCCAACTACTTGGGCTGCTTTGAAAACTGCTATGCGTACGCGTTGGGTTCCACCATATTATCAACGTGAATTGCTTCAAAAATTGCAGCGTTTAAGACAAGGGAAAAATTCTGTAGAAGAATATTATCAGGAATTACAAACTGGCTTGATTAGATGTGGTATTGTTGAGGAGAATGAAGCTATGCTTGCACGTTTTCTGGGTGGATTAAATAGAGAGATTTAGACCATTCTAGACTATAAGGAGTATACTAATATCACTCGTTTATTCCATCTTGCTTGTAAAGCTGAACGTGAAGTGCAGGATCGACAAGCATTGGGGCGAACTAATTTTTCTGCAGGCCGACCTTCATCATGGACACCACGTGCATCTTCTACTTCAACTGCACCAGCACCTCCATCCGGTGCTACCTCCAGCCGTGATACAAGAAAACAGGCACAACCACCATTATCTGCCAAGAGCGCACCTGCGGGGCCTGCACAGCGTTCTTCTTCTTCCATGGCATCAACAGGGCACACAAGTGATATTATTTGTCGTCGTTGTAAGGGAGGAGGTCATTATGCGAGAGAATGCAAATCTCCGCGTGTGATGATTGCTACCGCGGATGGTGGATATGAGTCCGCTAGTGACTATGATGAGGAGACTTTGGCTCTTATTACACGTGAAGAACATGGTGGAGATGATTCTGATCATGAGACGCAATACATGGCTCCTGAAGACGCTGACAGGTATGAATGTTTAGTTGCTCAACGTGTTTTGAGTGTGCAGGTCACACAAGCTGAGCAAAATCAGAG
>NW_021298950.1:0-1513 GCF_002162155.2 Triticum dicoccoides
TTCATGATAATAGTCTTTTATTCATGCTATAACTGTATTATCCGGAAATCGTAATACACGTGTGAATACATAGACCACAATATGTCCCTAGTGAGCCTCTAGTTGACTAGCTCGTTGTGATCAACAGATAGTCATGGTTTCCTGGCTATGGACATTGGATGTCGTTGATAACGGGATCACATCATTAGGAGAATGATGTGATGGACAAGACCCAATCCTAAGCCTGGCACAAAGATCGTGTAGTTCGTATGCTAAAGCTTTTCTAATGTCAAGTATCTTTTCCTTAGACCATGAGATTGTGCAACTCCCGGATACCGTAGGAATGCTTTGGGTGTACCAAACGTCACAACGTAACTGGGTGGCTATAAAGGTGCATTACAGGTATCTCCGAAAGTGTCTGTTGGGTTGGCACGAATCGAGACTGGGATTTGTCACTCCGTGTAAACGGAGAGGTATCTCTGGGCCCACTCGGTAGGACATCATCATAATGTGCACAATGTGACCAAGGGGTTTATCACGGGATGATGTGTTACGGAACGAGTAAAGAGACTTGCCGGTAACGAGATTGAACAAGGTATCGGTATACCGACGATCGAATCTCGGGCAAGTAAAATACCGCTAGACAAAGGGAATTGTATACGGGATCGATTGAGTCCTTGACATCGTGGTTCATCCGATGAGATCATCGTGGAACATGTGGGAGCCAACATGGGTATCCAGATCCCGCTGTTGGTTATTGACCGGAGAACGTCTCGGTCATGTCTGCATGTCTCCCGAACCCGTAGGGTCTACACACTTAAGGTTCGATGACGCTAGGGTTATAAAGGAAGCTTGTATGTGGTTACCGAATGTTGTTCGGAGTCCCGGATGAGATCCCGGACGTCACAAGGAGTTACGGAATGGTCCGGAGGTAAAGATTTATATATAGGAAGTCCTGTTTCGGCCATCGGGACAAGTTTCGGGGTCATCGGTATTGTACCGGGACCACCGGAAGGGTCCCGGGGGCCCACCGGGTGGGGCCACCTGCCCCGGGGGGCCACATGGGCTGTAGGGGGTGCGCCTTGGCCTACATGGGCCAAGGGCACCAGCCCCAAGAGGCCCATGCGCCTAGGGAACCCTAGAGGGAAGAGTCCTCAAGGGGGAAGGCACCTCCGAGGTGCCTTGGGGAGGATGGACTCCTCCCCCCCTCTTAGCCGCACCCCTTTCTTGGAGGAAGGGGCAAGGCTGCGCCTCCCCCCTCTCCCTTGCCCCTATATATAGTGGAGGGGAGGGAGGGCATCCATACCTGAGCCCTTGGCGCCTCCCTCCCTCCCGTGACACCTCCTCCTCTCCCGTAGGTGCTTGGCGAAGCCCTGCAGGATTGCC
Organism: Triticum dicoccoides; assembly: GCF_002162155.2. NCBI lineage: Eukaryota > Viridiplantae > Streptophyta > Magnoliopsida > Poales > Poaceae > Triticum > Triticum dicoccoides. The sequence continues at coordinate 1,366 of NW_021298950.1, forward strand.
ACGCTCCTCCATCACCACCACGCCATTGTGCTGCTGCTGGATGGAGTCTTCCTCAACCTCTCCCTCTCTCCTTGCTGGATCAAGGCGTGGGAGACATCGTCGAGCTGTACGTGTGTTGAACGCGGAGGTGCTGTCCGTTCGGCACTAG
>NW_021298951.1:0-1381 GCF_002162155.2 Triticum dicoccoides
GTGCCCGTGTAACAGATGAGTTCTCGTCCGAAACCCTGATACTCCGAAAGAGTTTGTCCAGTTTGTACATGAAGTGCGTCCAGTTTTTGCCGTGACCCTCTCTACTCTTTCGCACATGCTATGCGGGTGAAATGATGATACCATGCCAAGTTTCAACATTTTCAGAATTCATTTTGTAGTGATTTTCAATTTCACGGTCATTTAGCTCTCTAACCAATTAGGTAAATGACCGAAAAACAACAAATGATGTCAGAACATGTTGGAAATTGATGATGTCGCTTTGAATGCTGCATACTGAACACAAAAGAAGTCCGGAGTTCAAATAAGTTTAAAAAATATTGAAGCGCCCATGTAACAGATGAGTTCTCGTCCGAAACCCTGATACTCCGAAAGAGTTTGTCCAGTTTGCACACGAAGTGCGTCCAGTTTTTTTGTGACCCTCTCTGCCCTTTCGCACATGCTATGCAGGTGAAATGATTATACCATGCCAAGTTTCAACATTTTCAGAGTTCATTTAGTAATGATTTTCAATTTCACGGTCATTTAGCTCTCTAAAAAATTTGGTAAATGACCGAAAAACAACAAATGATGTCAGAACATGTTGGAAATTGATGACATCGCTTTGAATGCTGCATACTGAACACAAAAGAAGTCCGGAGTTCAAATAAGTTTAAAAAACATTGAAGTGCCCGTGTAACAGATGAGTTCTCGTCCTAAACCCTTTTACTCTGAAAGAGTTTCTCCAATTTAAACACAAAGTGCGTCCAGTTTTTACCGTGACCCTCTCTAATCTTTCGCACATGCTATGTGGGTGAAATGATGATGCCATGCCAAGTTTCAACATTTTCAGAGTTCATTTTGTAGTGATTTTCAATTTCACAGTCATTTAGCTCTCTAAACAATTAGGTAAATGACCGAAAAACAACAAATGATGTCAGAACATGTTGGAAATTGATGACGTCGCTTTGAATGCTGCATACTGAACACAAAAGAAGTCCGGAGTTCAAATAAGTTTAAAAAATATTGAAGTGCCCGTGTAACAGATGAGTTCTCGTTTGAAACCCTGATACTCCGAAAGAGTTTGTCCAGTTTGTACACGAAGTGCGTCCAGTTTTTGCCGTGACCCTCTCTACTCTCTCGCACAAGCTATGCGGGCGAAATGATGATACCATGCCAAGTTTCAACATTTTCAGAATTCATTTTGTAGTGATTTTCAATTTCACGGCCGTTTAGCTCTCTAAACAATTAGGTAAATGACCGAAAAACAACAAATGATGTCAGAACATGTTGGAAATTGATGACATCGCTTTGAATGCTGCATACTGAACACAAAAGAAGTACGGAGTTCAAATAAGTTTAAAAAACATTGAAGCGCCCGTGT
>NW_021298951.1:1432-2275 GCF_002162155.2 Triticum dicoccoides
GGTGAAATGATGATACCATGCCAAGTTTCAACATTTTCAGAATTCATTTTGTAGTGATTTTCAATTTCACGGTCATTTAGCTCTCTAAACAATTAGTTAAATGACCGAAAAACAACAAATGATGTCAGAACATGTTGGAAATTGATGATGTCGCTTTGAATGCTGCATACTGAACACAAAAGAAGTCCGGAGCTCAAATAAGTTTAAAAAACATTGAAGTGCCCGTGTAACAGAAGAGTTCTCGTCCGAAACCCTGATACTCCGAAAGAGTTTGTCCAGTTTGCACACGAAGTGCGTCCAGTTTTTTTGTGACCCTCTCTACCCTTTCGCACATGCTATGCAGGTGAAATGATTATACCATGCCAAGTTTCAACATTTTCAGAGTTCATTTAGTAATGATTTTCAATTTCACGGTCATTTAGCTCTCTAAAAAATTAGGTAAATGACCGAAAAACAACAAATGATGTCAGAACATGTTGGAAATTGATGACGTCGCTTTGAATGCTGCATACTGAACACAAAAGAAGTACGGAGTTCAAATAAGTTTAAAAAACATTGAAGCGCCCGTGTAACAGATGAGTTCTCGTCCGAAACCCTGATACTCCGAAAGTGTTTGTCCAGTTTGTACACGAAGTGCGTCCAGTTTTTGCCGTGACCCTCTCTACCCTTTCGCACATGCTATGCGGGTGAAATGATGATACTATGCCAAGTTTCAACATTTCAGAATTCATTTTGTAGTGATTTTCAATTTCACGGTCATTTAGCTCTCTAAACAATTAGGTAAATGACCGAAAATCAACAAATGATGTCAGAACATGTTGGAAATTGATGACGTCGCTTTGA
>NW_021298951.1:5306-18588 GCF_002162155.2 Triticum dicoccoides
AGAAGAAGAAGAAGAAGAAGAAGAAGAAGAAGAAGAAGAAGAAGAAGAAGAAGAAGAAGAAGGAGAAGAAGAAGAAGAAGAAGGAGAAGGAGAAGAAGAAGGAGGAGAAGAAGAAGAAGGAGAAGAAGAAGAAGAAGAATGTAACACCCCGGTGTAATGATGCTACAGTAACCCCTGGGGTTAAGTTAATCTTTTTGCTAAACATGTGCCTGATCATTATTGTCTCATGTTCTTTCACATTCCAGTTGAATTCAAATTCAAATTTTGTCTGAAATTCAAAATGCTCAGACATGAAAACAAAAATGTTCATCATGTGCAGAATAATCCACAACTAATTTTGGTGGTGAACCAACATTTTTGCAAAAAGGTTTGAGGGGCCTAAGCTACTTCAAACAGTGGCCTAAGAAATAAATTAAATGCCTTTTTAATTTATGAAAATGGCAAACTATTTCTAAAGCCTCACAATCTTTTTTTTGGCAGTGCCTAATAATTCTTTGAGATTATTTTGTCCAATGGCATAATCTTTTGCAAAGTCTTTATTGGCTAAAAGAAAAAGAAAAGAAAATGCAAAAGCTGTTTAAAAAAAAGGGAAAAGAAGAGGGGGTGGGAGAGCCCTGGCCTCCCCTTGGGCCTCGGCGACCCACAGCCCCCTGCCCCTCCTGCCCCTGGGCCTAAGGCCGCAGAGACAGGCCCAGCTGGCCGTCGGCCCATCCCAGCCGGCCCACTCCCCCTTTCCTGTCGCTCTCCCCCCTCCTCCTGTTCCTCCGACCGGGCGAGGCAGAGCGCGCCCGTCCCCGCCGGACCCGCCTCGTCGGCATCGCCCGAGCGAGGGGATAAGGCTTGCGCCTCCTCGCCTCCTCGATCCCCGCCTCCACTTGCACCACCCACTCCACCTGCTCTTTCCCCCACCCTGTCTCGCTCGCCCACCTCTCCCGAGCGCGCTCGCCGCCGTTCTCCGTCGTCACCGCGGCCACAGCCACCGCCTCGCTCCGCCGTCTTGTCGTGAAGCTCCGCCGGGGTCGACTCCGTCGTCTGGTGCCCCCAGGTGGAGCTGGGAAGCACCGCTGACGTCGCACGAGCTCGTCCCCTTCCGCCCTTGTCGCCGGCGAGATCCCTCGAATTCCGGCTTCCCCTGCGCTCCTAAACTACCAAGGGCCATCGGCGTGCCGCTCGGTGAGCTCTCCTACCTTCTCCCTCTCCTTACCTACTTGGCGCGCCCCCTAGCTGCTTCCCCACGTGCGCCCGAACGCAGCGCCGCGGAGCTCGTCGCCGGCGAGACTCCGGTGACCTTTTGGTCACGGGCTCAAGCCCGTTGGACTCGCCGCACCACGGGGATCCTCCCCAGCCCTTCCTTTCATTCCGTAGCACGCTGCTTCGCATTCGCCATCACACGCCCGAAGGTCGTCGCCGCCTTTTCCGTCGCCGGCGATGCTCCGGTCGTCCCCGACGCCAGTCATCGTCACCATCGTGTCTGCGGTGCCGGGCCGCGCCCTTAGGTCCAAGCCGTAGGTCCGGAGGCCCCCTGTAGCGCGGCTCCGGCCAACTCCGGCGAGGCGCCGCCGTCGCCTTGGTCGCCGGAGCCCTCCCCGGCGCAGCCACCAACATGGACGCGTGGGCCCCATCACCTGAGTCACTGACGCTGGGCCCCGCGGGCCCCTGTTGACTAAGTTGACTGAGTCAACTTTGCTGACTGGGCAGGTCCAGTCACTGACTGGTGGGCCCCAGTTGACTGGTCAACTAGTCAGCCGACCGCTGACGTTATGCTTACGTCATGCTGACGTCATATTCCATTTCTGTTAATATAAATAAATCCAGAAAATTGTTTAAACTTTAAAAATTCATAGAAAATAAACCGTAACTCCGATGAAAATGTTTTCTATATGAAAGTTGCTCAGAAAAACCCAACGAATCCGAATATGCGGTCCGTTCATCTGTCACATGCCCCTAGCATGCTGAACATGGAACTTTCCCCCTCCGGTCATCTGTCTGACACAGGTCCGGAACCGGGAATACATTCCCGGTTGAATTCTCCCTTCACCTATATCGTGTAGCCATACGTTAGGTCACTCCCGGCACAACATATTGCCACGTTATGCTTTGTGATGCTTTGTTTGCTTTATATTTACTGTTTCTTCCCCCTCTTCTCTCCGGTAGACCCCGAGGCCGCTGATGCCCCGGTGATCGACTACGTCGTCGACAACGACCCCCCTCCTTGCCAGAGCAACCAGGCAAGCCCCCCTTTGATCATCCCGATATCGCCTATTCCATTCTCTCATGCTTGCATTAGATTTTGCTATTGTTATTGTTTGCTCCTATTCTGATGCATAGCCTCCTTTTGTAACCTGCTTATTGTTACCTTACCGGCTTATCCTAAACTGCTTAGTATAAGTTGGTTAGTGATCCATTAGTGACCCCCACCTTGTCCTTGTTGCCCCTGCTTCATCATTGAAGACCCGATCAACGGGATCGAAGACCAGGCCCCTGCACCGCACATCACTTTCCCCTTAGTTGCTCGACACTACTGGGATACTATCGAGTGCCGAGGGTGAGACCTCTACCACACTTCTGATGTTAACCCTGTAGTGTAGCTATTCGGTCATGGTCATCGAGGGTGATTTCCTCTTTAACCACTTCCGATACGACTCTGTCGTGCAACCCCTCAAGTGTGAACCTCGAGGGTGATTCCTCTACGTTCACCTTAATGATTACATTGAGTGGAACCCACCGAGGGTGATTCCTTGGGTTTTCCTCTTGATGTTTGGACACACGGATACTTGGACTTTACAACTGTTACTTGGAAAGTGATGTGGAGACGGGTTGACCTGGAAGGTGCCCGTGAGATAATTACGAGGCGTGGCCGGGCATTCTTAGCCCTTGCCGCAAGTCCTCGAGACGGGGCAACGGGGTCACCTCTTTCGTGAGTCTCTGCTTGTTACCGCGCGTTCCTAATCTACTACGATTTGGATATTTGATCCGAGGGGCCTCTGGCCTGATAGCACTAACCATCACGTGGGCATAGTATGGGCGTTCTGCGTCGTATGCATCAGCCGAAGCTTAATAGACGTCAGCGACGGAGCGGCGCGCGCCGGGTTGGACTGGTAAGCTCCTGCCTTTTTAGGGAGGTAGCTAGGTCTGCTCACCGGCCACGTTCGCAACGTGCAGGAGTTCCCGGGGCGATGGCCCATGACCCCTGGGGGCATAGGTTTAGTCCGGCGTGCTTGACCTCTCTATTTAAGCCTAGGTCGGGTTGCGGCGTATTGTTTGGCCGAGGCCGGGCATGACCCAGGAAAGTGTGTCCGGCCGGAGTCAATCGAGCGTGGTGGGTAAGTTGGTGCACCCCTGCAGGGAAGAAAACATCTATCGATAGCCTGTCCTACGGTAACGGACACTTGGAGTTGTATCCCGATCGATACAACTAGAACTGGATACTTGTGATGAGAACTGGATGGTGATGAGAATTTGATTGTGATGATAACTGGATAGTATGGCTCTGGGATTGCTTTCTCGCAGGGAGTCGATAAAGGATCTCTGGCCGAGGTTGATAACACTACTACCACTTTACTTTATGCTACTCTACTCCCTCTTGTTTGCTGCAAGATGGTGGTTTCCAGAAGATGCTAGTCTTCGATAGGACTAGGCCTTCTCTCTATTCTGACATTTCTGCAGCCCAGTCCACATATACAGCCTTCCTTTGATAATGTTGCATATGTAGTGTAGATCCTTGCTTGCGAGTACTTTGGATGAGTACTCACGGTTGCTTTGCTTCCCCTTTTTCCCCTTCTTTCTTCTTTCTGGTTGTTGCAACCAGATGGTGGAGTCCAGGAGCCAGATGCCACCTTTGACGACTGCTGCTACCCCGAGGGTGCCTCCTACCACGTGACGGACGCCGACGACCGGGAGTAGTTAGGAGGCTCCCAGGCAGGAGGCCTTGCCTTTTCGATCGTTGTTGTTTTGTGCTAGCCTTCTTAAGGCAAACTTGTCTAACTCATGTCTGTTCTCAGATATTGTTGCTTCCGCTGACTCTTTTGTTTTCGAGCTTATGTATTCGAGCCCTCGAGGCCCCTGGCTTGTAATATAAAGCTTGTATTATTTTAATTTGTGTCTAGAGTTGTGTTGTGATATCTTCCCGTGAGTCCTTGATCTTGATCGTACACATTTGCGTGTATGATTAGTGTACGATTGAATCGAGGGCGTCACAAGTTGGTATCAGAGCCGACTGCCTGTAGGTAGCCCCCTTTCCAACTCCTTGGCCGAAGTTGAGTCTAGTCACTGAAAACTTTTACTAACATTGGCTGTGTGGCTTATGGGCCCACGTCGCTATTGGGTGGTATTAGCATCTTTTACTCCTCGTCTATACTCTGGGACTCTGAACTCTCTTCTACTCGGGTAAATGATTTTACTAACATTAGGATCCCGTGACCACATTCACCCCGAAGTTGGATGAAGCCGTAGTTATTCCTTAGAATAGCTTTTTGAGTAGTGCACACCCTGTCGTGTTGACTACGGAGTGGAATCCGTCGTACCTCCTTCATTATGCATGTTTTCATCATGAATGATCCTTATCTTTGCAAATGCTCAATGCTGAACTACCCCTGTTACATGTTAGCAGGATGGTTAGACCCGCTGGTCGTGGCTGTGGTGCCAACGACCCACCACCGCCTGAATTCTTTGCTGGAATGATGCAACAGTTTGAGTTGAATCGCCAATTCATGGAAGGAATGATGGCTCAGTTTCCTCGTCCGAACATGAATCAACATCCAACCCGAGTAACTCTGCAGGACTTCATGCGCCTCAACCCATCTATCTACCGCAGCTCAACTCAACCCCTTGATGCTGATGACTGGCTCCGCGACATCACATATGAAATGGAGTCTGCTAGTGTTGCCCCTGCCAGCTATGTCACCTTCGCATCTTTCTTTCTGAAGGGTCCTGCTGCTCAATGGTGGGACAGCCACATGCGTACCCTACCTGCTGGAACGGTCATTACTTGGCCGGATTTCCAAGCTGCCTTCCGTGCCCGTTTCATTCCTCAGGGAACCATGGACAGGAAGAAGCGAGAGTTCCGCAACCTCACCCAAGGCAACAAGACTGTAGATGCTTATCAACGGGAATTTCTGGACTTGTCACGTTATGCTGAAGAAGACATTGCAACTGATGCTCGTAAGCAAGAGAAGTTTCGTGATGGACTTCACCCTGATATTAAGCTAGCATTACTCGTTCATGACTTTGCCGACTTCGCCACCTTGGTGAACAAGGCTATTCAGGTTGAGACTGGTCTTCAGGAACACCAGGGATCCCTCAGGCGTAGCCGTGATGCTGGCCCATCTTCGGGCCCGTCAGTGCAGAAGCGTCGGATATGGATTCCCCACAACATGTATCGTCCAACTGCACCTACGCCAAGACAGTCCTATGCTGCACCTCGTCTGCCTCCTCCACCAGAGAGGCAGCCTCTTCGAGTTATACCATCCCAAGCTCCTGCTCCCGATCCCAATGATGGTATGTGCTTTAGATGTGGCCGCCCCGGCCACCTTGCTAAAGAGTGCACTCAGAAAAAGAGCCAGCTGGCTCTACCTTCAAATGGCCGTAACAATCAGCCCTATAACAACAATGCCAGACCTTATGGTCGTGGGCATGCTAATCATGTTGATTTGAATGAAGCTCAAGACCAGCCTGCCACTGTGATGGGTACTCTTCTCGTTAATTCAGTACCAGCTGCTGTTTTATTCGATACAGGAGCATCGCATTCTTTCGTATCAGAAGATTTTGCATTCATGCATGGCATTAAATACGAAGAGATGCACACTCCACTAGTGGTAAAAACCCCTGCGGGCCAATGCCAAACCTCCATGATTAGCCACAACGTTTTAGTTGAAATTGAAGGGTTGGAATTCTTTGCATCCCCCATTATTCTGAAGTCTTCCAATATTGACGTAATTCTGGGAATGGATTGGTTGAAAGCACATACGGCTTCTATCGTTTGTGCCTCTAAAACCGTCCATCTTCTACACCCTTCAGATGAGATAGTAAGCTACAATGCTCGTCTGGTTCGAAACGCTGAAGCACGACTTTATGTGCTGAATGCGTTGAACGCGGCACCTCTTGAGGGAATTGGAAAGATTCCAGTCGTCCACGACTTCCAAGACGTATTTCCAGAAGAACTTCCAGGAATACCCCCTGCCCGGGCTGTCGAGTTCGTCATCGACTTGATACCAGGCACCGTTCCTATTGCAAAACGACCCTACAAGATGCCACCTCATGAACTCCTTGAGCTTAAGGAGGAAATCGACAAATCTCTTCACAAGGGTTTCATTCGTCCAAGTTCCTCTGCTTGGGGAGCACCTTCTCTCTTCGTCAAGAAGAAGGACGGTACGAACCGTTTGGTCCAAGACTATCGTCCTATCAACCAAGCTACAATTCAAAACAAATATCCCCTTCCTCGGATCAACGATCTGTATGATCAACTGGCTGGTTCATCGATATTCTCTAAACTCGACTTGAGGTTGGGTTACCACCAGATCCGTGTTCGTGAAGAGGATATTCCAAAGACCGCATTTGTGACTCGTTATGGTTCTTACGAGTACACCGTCATGTCATTCGGTTTAACCAATGCTCCAGCTACATTCTCTCGTCTGATGAACTATATATTCATGGATTACCTCGACAAGTTTGTCGTAGTCTATTTGGATGATATCCTGGTATATTCGAAGAATAAAGAAGAACATGCTGAACATCTTCGTCTTGTTCTGGAGAAGCTTCGAGAGCATCAACTTTATGCCAAGTATTCCAAGTGTGAATTCTGGTTACCCGAAGTCACCTACCTTGGTCATGTTATCTCCAAGGATGGTATTGCCGTCAACCCAGAGCGCGTTCAGGCTATTCTTGACTGGACCCCTCCAAAGACTGTCAAGCAAGTCAGAAGCTTTCTCGGACTGGCCAGCTATTGTCGCCACTTTGTCGAGAACTTCTCCAAGATCGCCAAGCCACTGACTAATCTGCTTCACAAAGGCGTTAAGTTCGATTGGACAGACAAATGTCAGGAAAGTTTCCAGGCACTCAAGGATAAACTGACTTCTGCCCCAGTGCTTGCTCCCCCTGATTCTCGCAAGGACTTTGTCATCTATTGTGACGCTTCACGTCAAGGATTAGGCTGTGTTCTAATGCAAGAGCGCAGGGTGATTGCCTATGCCTCCCGTCAAGTGCGTCCTCACGAAGAAAACTACCCGGTTCATGACCTTGAGCTTGCAGCGGTTATCTTTGCATTGAAGCTATGGCGACAATACCTTCTCGGTAATCGTTGTGAGATCTTCACTGATCATCAGAGTCTGAAGTACCTGTTTACTCAGCCAGATCTGAACCTCCGTCAGCAGCGATGGATGGAAGCTATTGCTGACTACAACTACGGTATATCTTATACACCTGGCAAGGCTAATGTAATGGCCGATGCCCTAAGCCGAAAGTCTTATTGCAATAATCACCAGGTCTACAAAGCTCAACCCCGCCTTTATGAAGAGCTATGCAAGCTGAACCTTCAACTAGTTCCACAGGGTTCTCTGAATAACCTTGTTTTGGAACCAACTCTTCTGAAAAGCAATCAAGTCTGCTCAAGCCAAAGATGCTCATGTTGATCTGATGAAAAAGGATCTTGCCTTAGAGAAATCCAGAGATTTCTCACTTGGTGAAGATGGAACCTTATACTTCAGAGATCGCATTGTCGTACCCCGGTTCGAGCTTATGACAGAGAAGGTGATGAAATAAGCGCATGCCACCCCTCTCTCTATTCATCCGGGAAGTACCAAGATGTATCTTGACATCCGTCAGAAGTACTGGTGGTCTAAGATGAAGCAAGACATTGCTCGATATATTGAAGAATGTGACGTTTGTCGTCGCGTCAAAGCAGAACATCAAAAACCGGCTGGACTTCTACAACCGCTTCCGATTCCTGAATGGAAGTGGGATAAGATCCAAATGGACTTCGTCACTGGCCTTCCCAAGTCTCAGAAAGGTAACGATGCTATCTTTGTCGTCATCGACCAATTCTCGAAGGTTGCTCACTTTCTGCCAGTCAAGGAGACTATCACTGCTAGTCAATTGGCAACCTTGTATATCTCCCGAATTGTGTCACTCCACGGCATTCCGAAGGAGATCAGTTCAGACCGCGGCAGTATTTTCACTTCTAAGTTCTGGGATAGTTTCCAAGAGGCAATGGGAACTCGTATTACCTGGAGCACTGCTTATCATCCCCAATCCCAAGGCCAAGTCGAGCGAGTCAATCAAATTCTTGAAGACATGCTTCGAGCTTGTGTTATTTCTTTCGGCAAGAAGTGGGAAGAATCTCTCCCTTATGCGGAGTTCTCTTATAACAACAGCTATCAAGCCAGCTTGAAGATGGCACCCTTTGAAGTGCTCTATGGACGTAAGTGCCGAACCCCTCTGAATTGGTCAGAAACTGGGGAACGGGCACTCATTGGTCCGGACATTATTCAACAAGCTGAAGAGCAGGTTCGCATTGTCCGGGATAATCTCAAGGCGGCCCAATCCCGCCAGAAGAGCAACTATGACCGGAAACACTGGGGTTCAACTTACCAACCTGGTGAACAAGCTTATCTGCGTGTCACTCCTTTGAGAGGCACTCATCGGTTCGGAGTCAAGGGCAAGCTAGCTCCGCGCTACATTGGTCCCTTCCGTATTCTCGCCCGTCGTGGACTGGTGGCTTATCAACTGGAGTTGCCACCTCAGTTCTCTCACGTTCATGACGTCTTCCATGTGTCGCAACTTCGTCGATGCTTCAAGGATCCGGAACATGAAGTGGATCCGGAATTGATTGAAGTTCAAGATGATCTCACTTACAAAGAGCATCCGATCTGCATTCTTGAAGAAGCTGAACGTCGAACCCGCCAGAAGGTTACCAAGTTCCTCAAGGTGCAATGGTCGAATCATGCTAAAGAGGAAGCCACTTGGGAACGCGAAGATAACCTCCGGGCTGAATACCCCGATCTTTTCCCTTCTACCTCTTAATTCTCGGGACGAGAATTTCTTTTAGAGGAGGAGAGTTGTAACACCCCGGTGTAATGATGCTACAGTAACCCCTGGGGTTAAGTTAATCTTTTTGCTAAACATGTGCCTGATCATTATTGTCTCATGTTCTTTCACATTCCAGTTGAATTCAAATTCAAATTTTGTATGAAATTCAAAATGCTCAGACATGAAAACAAAAATGTTCATCATGTGCAGAATAATCCACAACTAATTTTGGTGGTGAACCAACATTTTTGCAAAAAGGTTTGAGTGGCCTAAGCTACTTCAAACAGTGGCCTAAGAAATAAATTAAATGCCTTTTTAATTTATGAAAATGGCAAACTATTTCTAAAGCCTCACAATCTTTTTTTTGGCAGTGCCTAATAATTCTTTGAGATTATTTTGTCCAATGGCATAATCTTTTGCAAAGTCTTTATTGGCTAAAAGAAAAAGAAAATAAAATGCAAAAGCTGTTTAAAAAAAAGGGAAAAGAAGAGGGGGTGGGAGAGCCCTGGCCTCCCCTTGGGCCTCGGCGACCCACAGCCCCCTGCCCCTCCTGCCCCTGGGCCTAAGGCCGCAGAGACAGGCCCAGCTGGCCGTCGGCCCATCCCAGCCGGCCCACTCCCCCTTTCCTGTCGCTCTCCCCCCTCCTCCTGTTCCTCCGACCGGGCGAGGCAGAGCGCGCCCGTCCCCGCCGGACCCGCCTCGTCGGCATCGCCCGAGCGAGGGGATAAGGCTTGCGCCTCCTCGCCTCCTCGATCCCCGCCTCCACTTGCACCACCCACTCCACCTGCTCTTTCCCCCACCCTGTCTCGCTCGCCCGCCTCTCCCGAGCGCGCTCGCCGCCGTTCTCCGTCGTCACCGCGGCCACAGCCACCGCCTCGCTCCGCCGTCTTGTCGTGAAGCTCCGCCGGGGTCGACTCCGTCGTCTGGTGCCCCCAGGTGGAGCTGGGAAGCACCGCTGACGTCGCACGAGCTCGTCCCCTTCCGCCCTTGTCGCCGGCGAGATCCCTCGAATTCCGGCTTCCCCTGCGCTCCTAAACTACCAAGGGCCATCGGCGTGCCGCTCGGTGAGCTCTCCTACCTTCTCCCTCTCCTTACCTACTTGGCGCGCCCCCTAGCTGCTTCCCCACGTGCGCCCGAACGCAGCGCCGCGGAGCTCGTCGCCGGCGAGACTCCGGTGACCTTTTGGTCACGGGCTCAAGCCCGTTGGACTCGCCGCACCACGGGGATCCTCCCCAGCCCTTCCTTTCGTTCCGTAGCACGCTGCTTCGCATTCGCCATCACACGCCCGAAGGTCGTCGCCGCCTTTTCCGTCGCCGGCGATGCTCCGGTCGTCCCCGACGCCAGTCATCGTCACCATCGTGTCTACGGTGCCGGGCCGCGCCCTTAGGTCCAAGCCGTAGGTCCGGAGGCCCCCTGTAGCGCGGCTCCGGCCAACTCCAGCGAGGCGCCGCCGTCGCCTTGGTCGCCGGAGCCCTCCCCGGCGCAGCCACCAATATGGACGCGTGGGCCCCATCACCTGAGTCACTGACGCTGGGCCCCGCGGGCCCCTGTTGACTAAGTTGACTCAGTCAACTTTGCTGACTGGGCAGGTCCAGTCACTGACTGGTGGGCCCCAGTTGCCTGGTCAACTAGTCAGCCGACCGCTGACGTTATGCTTACGTCATGCTGACGTCATATTCCATTTCTGTTAATATAAATAAATCCAGAAAATTGTTTAAACTTTAAAAATTCATAGAAAATAAACCGTAACTCCGATGAAAATGTTTTCTATATGAAAGTCGCTCAGAAAAACCCAACGAATCCGAATATGCGGTCCGTTCATCTGTCACATGCCCCTAGCATGCTGAACATGGAACTTTCCCCCTCCGGTCATCTGTCTGACACAGGTCCGGAACCGGGAATACATTCCCGGTTGAATTCTCCCTTCACCTATATCGTGTAGCCATACGTTAGGTCACTCCCGGCACAACATATTGCCACGTTATGCTTTGTGATGCTTTGTTTGCTTTATATTTACTGTTTCTTCCCCCTCTTCTCTCCGGTAGACCCCGAGGCCGCTGATGCCCCGGTGATCGACTACGTCGTCGACAACGACCCCCCTCCTTGCCAGAGCAACCAGGCAAGCCCCCCTTTGATCATCCTGATATCGCCCATTCCATTCTCTCATGCTTGCATTAGATTTTGCTATTGTTATTGTTTGCTCCTATTCTGATGCATAGCCTCCTTTTGTAACCTGCTTATTGTTACCTTACCGGCTTATCCTAAACTGCTTAGTATAAGGTGGTTAGTGATCCATCAGTGACCCCCACCTTGTCCTTGTTGCCCCTGCTTCATCATTGAAGACCCGATCAACGGGATCGAAGACCAGGCCCCTGCACCGCACATCACTTTCCCCTTAGTTGCTCGACACTACTGGGATACTATCGAGTGCCGAGGGTGAGACCTCTACCACACTTCTGATGTTAACCCTGTAGTGTAGCTATTCGGTCATGGTCATCGAGGGTGATTTCCTCTTTAACCACTTCCGATACGACTCTGTCGTGCAACCCCTCAAGTGTGAACCTCGAGGGTGATTCCTCTACGTTCACCTTGATGATTACATTGAGTGGAACCCACCGAGGGTGATTCCTTGGGTTTTCCTCTTGATGTTTGGACACACGGATACTTGGACTTTACAACTGTTACTTGGAAAGTGATGTGGAGACGGGTTGACCTGGAAGGTGCCCGTGAGATAATTACGAGGCGTGGCCGGGCATTCTTAGCCCTTGCCGCAAGTCCTCGAGACGGGGCAACGGGGTCACCTCTTTCGTGAGTCTCTGCTTGTTACCGCGCGTTCCTAATCTACTACGATTTGGATATTTGATCCGAGGGGCCTCTGGCCTGATAGCACTAACCATCACGTGGGCATAGTATGGGCGTTCTGCGTCGTATGCATCAGCCGAAGCTTAATAGACGTCAGCGACGGAGCGGCGCGCGCCGGGTTGGACTGGTAAGCTCCTGCCTTTTTAGGGAGGTAGCTAGGTCTGCTCACCGGCCGCGTTCGCAACGTGCAGGAGTTCCCGGGGCGATGGCCCATGACCCCTGGGGGCATAGGTTTAGTCCGGCGTGCTTGACCTCTCTATTTAAGCCTAGGTCGGGTTGCGGCGTATTGTTTGGCCGAGGCCGGGCATGACCCAGGAAAGTGTGTCCGGCCGGAGTCAATCGAGCGTGGTGGGTAAGTTGGTGCACCCCTGCAGGGAAGAAAACATCTATCGATAGCCTGTCCTACGGTAACGGACACTTGGAGTTGTATCCCGATCGATACAACTAGAACTGGATACTTGTGATGAGAACTGGATGGTGATGAGAATTTGATTGTGATGATAACTGGATAGTATGGTTCTGGGATTGCTTTCTCGCAGGGAGTCGATAAAGGATCTCTGGCCGAGGTTGATAACACTACTACCACTTTACTTTATGCTACTCTACTCCCTCTTGTTTGCTGCAAGATGGTGGTTTCCAGAAGATGCTAGTCTTCGATAGGACTAGGCCTTCTCTCTATTCTGACATTTCTGCAGCCCAATCCACATATACAGCCTTCCTTTGATAATGTTGCATATGTAGTGTAGATCCTTGCTTGCGAGTACTTTGGATGAGTACTCACGGTTGCTTTGCTTCCCCTTTTTCCCCTTCTTTCTTCTTTCTGGTTGTTGCAACCAGATGGTGGAGTCCAGGAGCCAGATGCCACCTTTGACGACTGCTCCTACCCCGAGGGTGCCTCCTACCACGTGACGGACGCCGACGACCGGGAGTAGTTAGGAGGCTCCCAGGCAGGAGGCCTTGCCTTTTCGATCGTTGTTGTTTTGTGCTAGCCTTCTTAAGGCAAACTTGTCTAACTCATGTCTGTTCTCAGATATTGTTGCTTCCGCTGACTCTTTTGTTTTCGAGCTTATGTGTTCGAGCCCTCGAGGCCCCTGGCTTGTAATATAAAGCTTGTATTATTTTAATTTGTGTCTAGAGTTGTGTTGTGATATCTTCCCGTGAGGCCTTCATCTTGATCGTACACATTTGCGTGTATGATTAGTGTACGATTGAATCGAGGGCGTCACAAAGAAGAAGAAGAAGAAGAAGAAGAAGAAGAAGAACAAGAAGAAGAAGAAGACGACGACGAAGAAGAAGAAGAAGAACAAGAAGAAAATAAGAACAAGAAGAAGAATAAGAATAAGAAGAAGAAGAAGAAGAAGAAGAAGAAGAAGAAGAAGAAGAAGAAGAAGAAGAATAA
>NW_021298952.1:0-1261 GCF_002162155.2 Triticum dicoccoides
CCGGGCTCCTTATCATATGGATGCTAGCGACACTATCATATACGTGAGCCAAAAGGCGCAAACGGTCCCGGGCAAAGGTAAGGCGACACCCGTGGGGATACCGTGCGTGAGGCCGCAAAGTGATATGAGGTGTTACCGGCTAGATCGATGTGACATCGAGTCGGGGTCCTGACAGCGTTGGCATCAGAGCCGGACTGCCTGTAGGTTCTCCAAGCCAAACTGGTCGATGTTGAGTCTAGAAATTCTTTAGTTATATGTAGGGGAATTGTTTGTGGGTTGGAACGTAAGGCTCTTTTTACTCCTTTATCTTATGACATTCTGATCTGAGTCAGACTATTCTTCCACCGGGGGTTAAGGAATTAGGATCTTTTCTCTCTATCAGGTTCACGTGTTACTAATCAGTAGTACCTTATAGGTTTGATGGATACAAGCCTAGTTCAGTTCTACTACCACATTATGTTGTTAGAATGGACTCAGAACTTTGATATGATGATGTTGAGTGTGTACGAAATCCTTTGTCAAATGTCTCAAAATCCTTCTTGAGCATTTACAGCTGTTATGCTGCCGAAATTTTGCTAGAAATTCTAATGCCTTTGCATTATGATTGTGCTTTCAGATGGCCACTCGCGACCTCAATCAAGTGGTTCGCCTGACTCGATGCCTAGATGTACCCGGCCATACTGCCATGTTGGTCAGGATAATGACTGAGGCTGGATACCGTTGGTATCCTGAGTACATGGTCGAAGAGCAATTCCGAGACTTTAATCAAAGCCAGTATCTCTGCACTGTCAGGATATTTCCATCTTATTCTGGATCCACCGAGCCCCTTCACTGCTCCTATGGACTCGGGGTTACTATTGAGATGGCTGTGCAGGACGCCGCCTACTCTATGATGACCATCATGCGAGTCAGGTCTGGCCTATTTCGGGACTCTGATTTCCGGTATATGCCAGGATCACTTCCGGGAGCACAAGGGTATCTCCAGGCTATCTATGCTGACCCCACCCAGGAGGATTCACGGACTCGCACCACTGCTGAGATGCTCGAGGATAAGGACCGTGAAAATCGGGCCTTGAGGTTAGAGCTCTTCAATACCCGTGCTGACCATTGGGCCACATTGACTCGGTTTGCACCGGCGGTGCAAGCTGGATATTCGGATATGCGCGATCTCTATCCTGTGAGATCTGCTCTGCCAGACGTGATGGGTTGGCGTGATGTAGGAGGCATCACCCCACCTCGCGGTCCCCGCAGGCCACCGTCT
>NW_021298953.1:0-1198 GCF_002162155.2 Triticum dicoccoides
GAGGTATCTCTGGGCCCTCTCGGTAATACACATCACATAAGCCTTGCAAGCATTGCAACTAATGAGTTAGTTGCGAGATGATGTATTACGGAACGAGTAAAGAGACTTGCCGGTAACGATATTGAAGTAGGTATTGAGATACCGACGATCAAATCTCGGGCAAGTAACATACCGATGACAAAGGGAACAATGTATGTTGTTATGCGGTCTAACCGATAAAGATCTTCGTAGAATATGTAGGAGCCAATATGAGCATCCAGGTTCTGCTATTGGTTATTGACCGGAGACGTGTCTCGGTCATGTCTACATTGTTCTCGAACCCGTAGGGTCCGCACGCTTAAGGTTTCGATGACAGTTATATTATGAGTTTATGAGTTTTGATGTACCGAAGTTAGTACGGAGTCCCGGATGTGATCACGGACATGACGAGGACTCTCGAAATGGTCGAGACAGAAAGATTGATATATTGGACGGCTATATTCGGACACCGGAAGTGTTCCGGGGAAGTTTCGGATAAAACCGGAGCACCGGGGGGTTATCGGAACCCCCCGGGGGGTTAATGGGCCTCATGGGCCTAAAGTGGAGAAGAGGAGGGGCTGCCAGGGCAGGCCGCGCGCCCCCTCTCCCCCTAGTCCGAATTGGACAAGGAGGGAGGGGCGGCGCCCCCCTCTCCTCTCTCCCTTCCTTCCCCCTCTCCTATTTGGACAAGGAAAGGGAGGGGAGTCCTACTCCCGGTAGGAGTAGGACTCCTCCTGCGCGCCTCCTACTAGGGCCGGCCGCACCCCCCTTGGATCCTTTATATACGGAGGCAAGAGGCACCCCATAGACACAAGTTGATCCACGTGATCATATTCTTAGCCGTGTGCGGTGCCCCCTTCCACCATAGTCCTCGATAATATTGTACCGGTGCTTAGGCGAAGCCCTGCGACAGTAGAACATCAAGATCGTCACCACGCCGTCGTGCTGACGGAACTTTTCCCCGACACTTTGCTGGATCGGAGTCCGGGGATCGTCATCGAGCTGAACGTGTGCTAGAACTCGGAGGTGCCGTAGTTTCGGTGCTTGATCGGTCGGGCTGTGGAGACGTACGACTACATCAACCAAGTTAACGCTTCCGTTGTCGATCTACAAGGGTACGTAGATCACACTCTTCCCCTCTCGTTGCTATGCATCACCATGATCTTGCGTGTGCGTAGGA
>NW_021298954.1:0-949 GCF_002162155.2 Triticum dicoccoides
CCAGACGTTCATAACTTCTGCATCTGCTCCTGCAATAGGTCTGTCACCTAGCGGTGCATTAAGGACATAATTCTTCTGTGCAGCAATGAGGATTTAACCTCAGATCACGGATCAAATCCGCAACATTGCTACTATCATTTTTCAACACAATTTTCTCTAGGAACATATCAAAATAAACACAGGGAAGCAACAACGCGAGCTATTGATCTACAACATGATTTGCAAAATACTACCAGGACTAAGTTCATGATAAATTTAAGTTCAATTTAATCATATTACTTAAGAACTCCCACTTAGATAGACATCCCTCTAATCCTCTAAGTGATCACGTGATCCAAATCAACTAAACCATAACCGATCATCACGTGAGATGGAGTAGTTTCATCGGTGAACATCATTATGTTGATCATATCTACTATATGATTCACGCTTGACCTTTCGGTCTCCGTGTTCCGAGGCCATATCTGCATATGCTAGGCTCGTCAAGTTTAACCAGAGTATTCTGCGTGTGCAACTGTTTTGCACCCGTTGTATTTGAACGTAGAGCCTATCACACCCGATCATCACGTGGTGTCTCAGCACGAAGAACTTTTGCAACGGTGCATACTCAGGGAGAACACTTCTTGATAATTTAGTGAGAGATCATCTTATAATGCTACCGTCAATCAAAGCAAGATAAGATGCATAAAAAGATAAACATCACATGCAATCAATATAAGTGATATGATATGGCCATCATCATCTTGTGCTTGTGATCTCCATCTCCGAAGCACCGTCATGATCACCATCGTCACCGGCGCGACACCTTGATCTCCATCGTAGTATCGTTGTCGTTTCGCTAATCTTATGCTTCCACGACTATCACTACCGTTTAGTAATAAAGTAAAGCATTACATCGCGATTGCATTGCATACAATAAAGCGACAACCATATGGCTCCTGCCAGTTGC
>NW_021298955.1:0-1076 GCF_002162155.2 Triticum dicoccoides
TGTCTAGTTCGTTTAGAGTTTCGAGTTCTGTTCACATTAGTCACGCCACCGCTGCATCATTATCTCTTCCGCTGTCCACCACCCATCCATCAATTTCCACCCCGTGCTACCCATCATTCTTTGTCATAATAATAGTTGAGATCGTTCACATCTTCACTTGATCCAATCTGCATCTTATCTAGTTTGTTTTGGAAAGAGGGAGAAAAAAAGAGAGAAAAAAACGAGAGAAAAAAAAGGAGAAAAAAAAGTCAGAGAAAAAAAAAGGAGAGAAAGAAAAAAAGTGTGAGGAAAAAAAAGAGAGAAGAAAAAAAAACAAAAAAATCGGCACAAACTTTTTCAGAGGAAAGTTGGAGACAAAGTTGTTGATATATCCTGCTTAGCTGTTGTTTCACCTCATTATCTTTACTGCCGTTGTGATCTTCACTTATATCTTGCTGTCCAAAGCTACTTAGTGTCCTTCATTGATGCTAGTTGTGCTACGACGTGACCTCATTAGTGTTCTAGGCTCGCGTCTCTAGTTCGGTCTAGCCTAGGACTAGCACAGTACCGTCGTTGAGCGTTTATTCAACATTGCATCTTTGAATTGATTATTGCTAATCTTTTGCTACCATATATAGCCAACCCAGCTCCACATATTTCTACACCGTGTATACGTACGCTCCCCTGGCAATCGCTTTACTCAATATTCGGAGTTACTTGACACCGCTGGTTGCCGATCACCGCCTGCTGCATGGTAAGAACTTGTAAGACATTGATATTTGCTTTACTGTGAGCGTTTTACCACCACATCCTAGTAGTTATTGGAACATTATTTTTGGGTTTTGTTTCTTGTTCTACTAATCATGACAGGATCCAGAGTCAATTCATGGGCTTTGTCGATCGCGGGAGACGTGCCACCACCTTTGCAAATACCACAACCGTCACGAGAGGTGCACAAACATCCAAATGCACATGATCAGGTTAATGTATCTATACCACCATTTAATGGCCGTTTTAAACCTGCTTTATATATTGAATGGGAGTTCGACATAAAAAATATATTTGCTTCCCATAATTTCGATGAACATAAAAAGGTT
>NW_021298956.1:0-1252 GCF_002162155.2 Triticum dicoccoides
TTCCTGTGTCTGTCCCTTCGGGGAAATGTCACGCTTTGAGTACCGGAGTCCTGTTAGCCCGCTACAGCCCGGTTTACCGGAGTCCTGCTAGCCCAGTGCTACAGCCCGGACCCACTTGCTGATGACCGACACGTTCGAAGCTGGGTCATGAATGCCTGTCCCTGTAAGTCTGTGCCACTTTGGGTTTACGACTAGTCATGTCAGCCCGGGCTCCTTATCATATGGATGCTAGCGACACTATCATATACGTGAGCCAAAAGGCGCAAACGGTCCCGGGCAAAGGTAAGGCGACACCCGTGGGGATACCGTGCGTGAGGCCGCAAAGTGATATGAGGTGTTACCGGCTAGATCGATGTGACATCGAGTCGGGGTCCTGACAGCGCTGGTATCAGAGCTTGACTGCCTGTAGGATTACCAAGCCAAACTGGTCGAAGTTGAGTCTAGAAATGCTTTAGTTATATAAGGGAATTGATTGTGGGATAGAACGTAAGGCTCTTTTTACTCCTTATCCCTTATGCCTTCTGATCTGAGTCATCTTCTCCTCTACGGGGATTAAGAACTAGGCTATCTCTTCTTTCTATCAGGATCACGTGTTACTAATCCGTAGACTTATAAGATTGTTGATTCAAGCCTCAGTTCAGTTTCTACTATCTTCTGTACGTTAACTGTTGATCTCGAAACCTTGATATTGTGCTTCTGAGTGGTTATGCCACCATTTTTGTGAATGTCTCAAATCTTTTCTGAGCATTTATAGCCGTTATGCTGTCCGAGTCATCCCAGTTTTCTAAATAGTCGGATGCATTTGCAAATCCCTTCCTCCTGTTTCCGATGTGCCTTTGGTCAGATTAATCACACAAATTAGTGAGTTGAGGTACTTTATTGCCTCGACATATATGTTGGAATAATTATTATGACCCTAGGTGTTTTAGGGAGTCACCTAGTAATCTAGCAACGTTTTGTGTTCCCAGTGTGATGATTCTGGCCTTTATTCTCGAAAGCATCCCGTGATGCCACATAGTTAGTAGGTATTCTACTCCTGGGTTTTGAACCCGAGATTCACTCTACTTACATCATGTTGATAGTGTTGCTAGTTCCTTTAGGATATTAGTAACCTTTGCGATAGTCCTTAAAGTCCGTGGTATCTTCTTCTTCCAAATACCATGAACTACTTATGGCAGAAGTTCCTCGTTGAACTGAAATATCACAACAGGATTATTCTTGATGAGTTCTCCATTATATATTGTGGCTCTGC
>NW_021298957.1:0-1962 GCF_002162155.2 Triticum dicoccoides
TTGGTACTGATTTGATTTGACGATAGCCCACACTCAAATCAAGGGATTGATAAGACAATAGGTCCAGCAACTGATCACAGGGACCAATCGATGAAGATATCATCTTTCTTCAACACACACTACACAAGAATATCCCTTTGGAACAAACTAAGTCAGACAAGTTTTTATCTTCCAACTCTCCAAGTTGTTGTCCAGCTTAACCAACTAGCTCAGGGATATCTAACACCGATTCTTGGAAAGAAGGTGGTTCATAAGAAACCAACTTGATCACGGGCTCAACATAACGGTCAGGTGACGACCTGGTAGTACTTCCGAGAAGATCTTCGGAAAATCACGAACCACCGATATGTTACTAAGCTCGAGAACAATCTTGCTTTTCAGGGCAAGATGATATGATCAAATGAGCGAGGACTTGACAAATCCTAACTCATCAATCAAAGAGTGCACCAGGAAATAAGGACTAGGTAGCACGATCAATCTTAGAATGGTGATTCAATAACCAACATACTAAGGATAAAATTATTATCCTTTAACTACCAAGCAACGAGGTTGCTAGGAGTATTGATTTCACACATCACAATTCATTTGTCGGTATTCCGGTTGCATCAACACGGAACCGAGGAATGAAAAAGGATGGCGAGAAGTATCACTATGTCAAGAATTCACAAAAGGTGGTGCAATTCTCATGAAATTCCTGTCATAAAGAAGGTAATACTTCAGGGTAGAGCAGACCAGAAGCTGGATTGTAACTTGATCTGCGGAACACAACTACTTTGACCCAATCCTAAATATGGATGAGGTACTGGAGTTTGTTTCTCCTAGTCATTCAGGACGGAATGGCTTGACGGCCACAAGAGTAATAGGCATCGACAAACGAACGCGCGCATACTCTTGACTATCAATTGATAGACGAAGGTCAGTAGACAACTAAAGAGGGACAACTCAAAGGAACATATAACTTTCTGAGTTGTGTATGCATAAATTAGTATGTCGAACCGAGTTCAACATAATTCTTCCGGATAACCCATGCAGAAAGGTAGAACTGGCAGAGTCACGATTTATGAATGGAGAACTCCTCAAGAATAATCCTGTTGTGATATTTCAGTTCAACGAGGAACTTCTGCCATAAGTAGTTCATGGTATTTGGAAGAAGAAGATACCATGGACTTCAAGGACTATCGCAAAGGTTACTAATATCCTGAAGGCACTAACAATTACTATCAACACGAAGTAGGTGGAGTGAATCTCGGGTTCAAGAACCCAGGAACAGAATACCTATTACTAAGTAGCATCACGGAATGCTTTCGAGGATAAAGGCCAGAATCATCACACTGGGACACCAATCATGGCTAAATTACTAGGTGATCCCCTAAGACACCTAGGGTCATAATAATAGCTCCAACATATATGTCAGGGCAATAAATTACCTCAACTCAACAATTAGTGTGATTGAGCTGGCATAAAGGAACATCGAAACCAGAGGGAAAGGATTTTGCAAATTGCTTCAAACTATTTAGGAACCTGGGATGACTCGGACAGCATAACGGCTGTAAATGCTCAGAAAAGATTTGAGACATTCACAAAATGGTGGCATAACCACTCAGAAGCACGATATCAAGGTTTCGAGATCAACAATTAACATACGGAAGTAGTAGAAACTGAACTCAAGCTTAAATCCAACAATCTTATAAGTCTACGGATTAGTAACACGTGATCCTGATAGAAAGAAGAGAAAGCCTAGTTCTTAATCCCCGTAGAAGAGAAGATGATGACTCAGATCAGAAGGCCATGAGGTATAAGGAGTAAAAAGAGCCTTACGTTCCATCCCACAATCAATTCCCTTATATAACTAAAGAATTTCTAGACTCAACTTCGACCAGTTTGGCTTAGTAATCCTACAGGCAGTCAAGCTCTGATACCAACGCTGTCAGGACCCCGACTCGATGTCACATCGATCTAGCC
>NW_021298958.1:0-1147 GCF_002162155.2 Triticum dicoccoides
GGCTTTTGTACACTCCTTTCTCTATAATTCCCTTCAATAAGCTATTTTCTTGCTCAAGTGTAACTTGGCTAAGAGAATCATTAGTGGAATCAAGAGAACTACTAGAAGCAACAATATTGGATTTAGCATGATCATTGTTACTGCTAGAGGAAGAATCTTTCTTGTTCTTGTTACTAGACTTGACTTGAGGCATGTAAGTGGATAAGAGTAAACGCTTGGCAATGTAAGAAGAACTTTTCTTGCGGAGATCATCATTGATTGCTTTTAAGAACTCATGCTCTTGCTCAAGATTGAGCTTTTCAAAGCGTAATTTCTCATGAGCTCTTAAAAGTTCTCGATGATCTTCGAAGATAGTTTCATGAGCTAACTTAAGAGTGTTTAGTTCTTTAGTTAGAGCCTCAATCTTCTCCTTATCATTGTCATTCGTTTTATCTTGATTAGCATGATTAATTGACGTTTCATCATATTATTCATCACTAGAGTTGTCAACAAGCAAATCATCACCTAACAAGTCATCTTCATCACTATTGAAATCAACATACTCGGGGTGTGTTACCTTAGGACCTTTGGCCATGAAGCATCTTCCAATTCCTTCATTTGGTGAGTCAAATATGTCATAGGAGTTGGTTGACACAAGTGCTAGACCGGCAACACCTTCATCTTGAGTATCTTCGGAGTCGGAGTGATAACTTCTGTCGGAGTGGCTGTCGGAGTCGGAGCCGGATACCCATTCACCAACATGAGCTTGATGTCTTCGTTTTGTGTAGCTCCTTGATGATTTTTCCTTCCTTTACGAATCCTTGCTTCTCCGTGAGTATCTTCGTTCATAACGATCATCTCTACTCCTTCTCTCTCTTGGTGGTGATTCTTTGCTTCTTCTTTTTGGAGAATCTTCTCTTCTCTTGTAGGGAGCCGTACACTCATTGGAATAGTGTCCGGGTCTTCCACAACTGTAGCAGTTTCGCTCTCGACTAGAAGATCTTTTGTCATTGTAGGACCTTGACTTGAAGCTTCTATCTTTGCTTCTACTCTTGTAGAACTTGTTGAAGTTCTTCACCATTAAGCTCAATTCTTCATTGAAGTTTTGTTTCTCACTTGATGATGTAGGGGCTTCACATGAGGCTTTGTAGGCACCACTTGATTTGTT
>NW_021298959.1:0-1391 GCF_002162155.2 Triticum dicoccoides
TTTCAGGAACTGAAAAGACGCCTGACCTCTGCTCCCGTACTGGTACCGCCAGACTTCTCCAAGGACTTTGTTATCTACTGCGACGCCTCGCGACAAGGACTAGGTTGCATTCTCATGCAAGATCGACACGTAATTGCTTACGCTTCACGGCAGTTGCACCCACATGAGGAGAATTATCCTACTCATGATCTAGAGCTTGCAGCCGTAGTCTATGCACTTAAGACCTGGCGACATTACCTCCTCGGTAATCGTTGCGAAATATTCACTGATCACCAAAGTCTGAAGTACATTTTCACCCAACCGGATCTGAATCTCAGGCAGAGACGTTGGGTTGAGTTGATCACAGACTTCGACTTAGGAATAACCTACACCCCAGGGAAAGCCAACGTCATGGCTGATGCGCTAAGTCGTAAATCTTATTGTAACAACCTGATGTTACAACAAAGTCAACCGCTTCTCCATGAGGAATTTCGGAAGCTTAACCTTCACATTGTACGTCAAGGTTTTCTTTCCACCTTGGTGGCAAAACCTAACCTTACGGATCAGATTATCAAAGCACAGAAGGTAGATCCGGGAATTTCCCGCATCAAGAGAAACATCCAGAAAGGAGTTGTGAATTGTTTCTCCATTAATGATCAAGGGGTCGTATACTTCGGGAATCGACTAGTGGTTCCCAAAGTGCGAAACCTGAGGCGTTTGATCCTTAAGGAAGCTCATGAATCTCCTCTCACCATTCATCCCGGTAGTACTAAGATGTATCAGGACCTACGCCAGAGGTTCTGGTGGACTAGGATGAAGAGAGAAATTGCTCAGTTTATTGCAAATTGCGACGTCTGTCGTCATGTAAAAGCAGAGCATCAACGGCCTGCTGGCACCCTTCAACCCTTAGCTATTCCTGAATGGAAATGGGATAAAATTGGTATGGATTTCATTACCGGTTTTCCCAGGACCAAGAGAGGGAATAATGCTATTTTCGTCGTTGTCGATCGTCTTTCCAAAGTAGCCCATTTCCTACCTGTTCGTGAGAGTATAACCGCTAGTCAGCTGGCAGACTTATACATCTCCCGTATAGTGTCTCTTCATGGTGTTCCTTTGGAAATTAACTCGGATCGAGGAAGTCTTTTCACCTCTCGATTTTGGGAAAGTTTCCAAAATGCTATGGGAACCCGTCTCTCCTTTAGCACCGCCTTCCACCCTCAGTCGAGTGGTCAAGTGGAACGCGTCAACCAAATTCTAGAAGACATGCTTCGAGCCTCTGTTATCTCATTCGGAATGGACTGGGAGAAGTGCCTTCCATTTGCAGAATTCGCTTACAACAACAGCTATCAATCTAGCTTGGGTAAAGCCCCTTTTGAAGTTCTCTATGGACGACGGTGTCGAACACCCCTTAA
>NW_021298960.1:0-2160 GCF_002162155.2 Triticum dicoccoides
AAGATGATCATACCCTCGAAATCACTACTATCTTTGCTATGCTAGTTTGCTCGCTCTTGCTATGCCAATGCTACGATGCCTACCTTTTGCTTGTAAGCCTCCCAATTGCCATGTTGAACCTCTAACCCACCATGTCCTAGCAAACCGTTGATTGGCTATGTTACCGCTTTGCTCAGCCCCTCTTATAGCGTTGCTAGTTGCAGGTGAAGATTGGAGCCGTTCCTTGTTGGAACGTTTATTTACTTGTTGGGTTATCATTATATTGCTATGTTATCTTAATGCATCTATATACTTGGTAAATGGTGGAAGGCTCGGCCTCTCGCCTAGTGTTTTGTTCCACTCTTGCCGCCCTAGTTTTCGTCATATCGGTGTTATGTTCCCGGATTTTGCGTTCCTCACGCGGTTGGGTTATAATGGGAACCCCTTGATAGTTCGCGTTGATTAAAGCTTTTCTAGCAATGCCCAACATTGGTTTTACCATTTGCCACCTAGCCTCTTTTCCCTTGGGTTTCCGGAGCCCGAGGGTCATCTTTATATTAGCCCCCCATGGGCCAGTGCTCCTCTGAGTGTTGGTCCGAACCAGGAAACCTGCGGGGCCACCTCGGGGAAACTCGAGGGTTGGTTTTACTCGTAGCTTGACTTATCTGACTGTGCCCTGAGAACGAGATATGTGCAGCTCCTATCGGGATTTGTCGGCACATTCGGACGGTGTTGTTGGACTTGTTTTAACCTGTCGAATCGTCTTGTTGTACCGGGATACCGATTTTGATCGGAACGTCTTGGGTGGAGGTCTTTTCCTTCGTTGACCGTGAGAGCTTGTCATGGGCTAAGTTGGGACTCCCCTGCAGGGATTTAACTTTCGAAAGCCGTGCCCGCGGTTATGGGAAGATAGGAATTTGTTAATGTCCGGTTGTAGATAACTTAAACATAAACTTAATTAAAATGAATCAACCGTGTGTGTTACCGTGATGGCCCCTTCTCGGCGGAGTCCGGGAAGTGGACACGGTGTTCGAGTTATGCTTGCGCAGGTTGTTCCTCTAGATTCTCGCTCGCGCTTTGCCTCCTCTTCTCGCTCTCTTTTGCGTATAAGTTAGCCACCATATATCGTAGTCGCATGCTGCAGCTCCACATATACTTGCCTTATCCTTCCTATAAGCTTAAATAGTTTTTATCGCGAGGGTGCAAGATTGCTGAGTCCCTGTGGCTCACAGATACTATAACTCCAGATGCAGGTCCAGGTGTTTCCGCTCCAGGTGACGAGTACGAGCTCAAGTGGGAGTTCGACGAGGACTGTCAGCGTTACTACGTGTCTTTTCCTGATGATCAGTAGTGGTGCCTAGTTGGGGTTCAATTTAGGGCCGTGTCGCATGTTGGGTTCTTTTATATTTTGGCGCCGTAGTCGGGCCATGAGTGTTTGAATGATGGATGTTATTTATGTACTTTGATGTGACATGGCGAGTGTAAGCCAACTATGTATCTTCCCCTTTTATTATATATTACATGGGATGTTGTGATGATTGCCTAACTTGCGACATTGCTTTCAATGCGGTTATGTCTCTAAGTCGTGCCTCGACACGTGGGAGCTATAGCCGCATCGAGGGCGTTACAAGTTGGTAATCAGAGCCTTCCCCGAACTTAGGAGCCCCATTGCTTGATCGTTTTTAGCAGCCGAGTTGTGTCTAGAAAAATGTTTTGAGTCACTTAGGAATTATATATCGAAGAGCTTAGGAATTCTTTTTACTTCCCAGTCTCCTCATCGCTCTGGTAAGGCATCCTGAGGTAGAGTTTTGACTCTTCTCTTCTCAAATTTCACTAAAAAAAATTTTAGGATCACGCGAGTATCTTGGAATCGTTTCGATGGCTTATGATGAGAATACTGTCTTGGTGCCTCCTGTCAGGGGTTTAGTGGAAGTGTCCCGGGGAGTTGAGCTCTAAGGTGTTGTCATCATAATTTTATCGTTGCAATTCTGGAATACTTGAGATATGTTCGCCAACATCGAAAATCTCTTTTATGCAGTTCGTTGGTGAGATAACCTCGACGCCACCCAGTACTAGGGCGGGAGTTTGGGAGTATCGCCATAACTTGTATAACAGATGCTTTTCGAAGGTTGAGGTAGATGGTTTCCGAAGGTTTCTTGGTTATGTGTTGAAGGATGGATA
>NW_021298961.1:0-1057 GCF_002162155.2 Triticum dicoccoides
CCCCCGGGGGGTTCCGGTAACCCCCCGGTGCTCCGGTTTTATCCGATACTCTTCCGGAACCCTTCCGGTGTCCGAATATAGTCATCCAATATATCAATCTTTACGTCTCGACCATTTCGAGACTCCTCGTCATGTCCGTGATCACATCCGGGACTCCGAACAACCTTCGGTACATCAAAATGCATAAACTCATAATATAACTGTCATCGTAACCTTAAGCGTGCGGACCCTACGGGTTCGAGAACAATGTAGACATGACCGAGACACGTCTCCGGTCAATAACCAATAGCGGGACCTGGATGCCCATATTGGCTCCTACATATTCTACGAAGATCTTTATCGGTCAGACCGCATAACAACATACGTTGTTCCCTTTGTCATCAGTATGTTACTTGCCCGAGATTCGATCGTCGGTATCCAATACCTAGTTCAATCTCGTTACCGGCAAGTCTCTTTACTCGTTCCGTAATACATCATTTCACAACTAACATATTAGTTGTAATGCTTGCAAGGCTTATGTGATGTGTATTACCGAGAGGGCCCAGAGATACCTCTCCGACAATCGGAGTGACAAATCCTAATCTCGAAATACGCCAACTCAACATCGACCATTGGAGACACCTGTAGTACTCCTTTATAATCACCCAGTTATGTTGTGACGTTTGGTAGTACCCAAAGTGTTCCTCCGGTAAACGGGAGTTGCATAATCTCATAGTCATAGGAACATGTATAAGTCATGAAGAAAGCAATAGCAACATACTAAACGATCGGGTGCTAAGCTAATGGAATGGGTCATGTCAATCAGATCATTCTACTAATGATGTGACCTCGTTAATCAAATAACAACTCATTGTTCATGGTTAGGAAACATAACCATCTTTGATTAACGAGCTAGTCAAGTAGAGGCATACTAGTGACACTTTGTTTGTCTATGTATTCACACATGTATTATGTTTCCGGTAAATACAATTCTAGCATGAATAATAAACATTTATCATGATTATAAGGAAATAAATAATAACTTTATTATTGCCTCTAGGGCATATTTCCTTCAGTC
>NW_021298962.1:0-928 GCF_002162155.2 Triticum dicoccoides
CCACATCTCGCATCGACTCGACGCTCTGGCCTGAGGAGACACTTCAGAATGACCTTGAGTCGCTGATGGCCCGCTTGAACACGATCCCTGGTCGAGTGCAGGAGTGGAAGAAGTCCTCGGCTCGGTGTGGTGCAGATGTCGCTCTGTGTCTGGCCCGAGTCCACTGCAAAGATGCACGAGAGGAGAAGCTGGCGGCCCTTCGGGTGGCCAATACCAAGAAGCACGACTTCAGGTCCTTTATGGAGACTTTCCTTGCAGCTGCCACTCGGATCGCCGACGGAATTGACCTTGATGAATTTGTTGCACCTTCCAGCCCTCCACAGGAGGGGTAAAAAACTTCTTCTGACTCGACACTTTAAATTTGCCTCGGTATGCCGAGTGGAATTGTAACCGACAAACCTTAACAGGCTTGACGCCCGAGCAATTTCGGTTCCTTTAGATATCGATTCAAACTTGAATTTGGCGCTTGAATATGATTGCCTTCGGCTCGGAATGTCTTTTGCAGGTTCGAAGCAAGGTGCCTGTACCGCAATCGACTTATTCTTTAACCCACTTAGGCGAGCACTGGGCTGCAGCTAAGCCTCCGAGTGAGAGGGTCGCTCTTCACTCGGTAGGATTTTTGTAACTTAGGCGAGCGCAGGGCTGCAGCTAAGCCCCCGAGTGAGAGGGTTGCTCTCCACTCGGTAAGATTTTTATAACTTAGGCGAGCACGACGCTGCAGCTAAGCCTCCGAGTGGAAGGCTGGCTTACCACTCGGTAGGATTTTGATAACTTAGGCGAGCACGAGGCTGCAGCTAAGCCCCCGAGTGAGAGGATCGCTCTTCACTCGGTAGGATTTTCACAACTTAGGCGAGTGCTTGGACTGCAGCTAAGCCCCCGAGTGAGAGGGTTGCTCTTCACTCGGTAGGATTTTTATAACTTAGGCGAG